>NC_057795.1:540874584-541174584 GCF_018294505.1 Triticum aestivum
TAGCAGCAGCGCCCTATAATGAACCGCGCTACTGCTATGGAAGTTAGCAACAGCGCGCTTCGAAGAAAACCGCTACTGCTAAGATCAACCCACAAGTTTAGTCCCACCTCGCTCCGTGAACAGGGTGTTTACCACCTTAAATATGTTATTTCTGAAACTATCACAACGAGTTGGTCTTCACTGAACTCTATGTGTAAAATTTGTGGCTGCAATATGAGTCCTCTCCGGTTCCTATCGGAGAGGACTCATATTGACAATTCAGATTGTACACAAAAAGATCATTGATGGCCAATGTGTTTTTGCATAGACGTATTTTTGTATAGTTACACTTAGCAGTAGCGGTTTATATGCAAAGCACTACTGCTATTTAGATTAGCTATAGCGCGTTTCGCCAAATGCGCTACAACTATCCCTACCTTATCCCCACGCGCACGACCGACCCTCTCTCTCACTCACACTCTCACTCTCGCCCGCGTGCCAATAACCGTCGTCGTGCGTCGTCGCCGCCGCCGCCTTCGTCCGTCCGCCGCCGAGGTACTCCCCTCCTTCCGTCCCTCCTCCCTCCTCCTCGCACATCCTTCCTCCACCTGCGGCCGCCCCTTCCTCCTCCGCTGCCGCCCTCCTCGCTCCGCCTGCGGTCGCCCCTCCTCCCTCCGCCGCCGGCAGCCCTCCTCCCACCTCCCTCGACCTCACCGCCACCACCCGAGCCCACCCAGCACCGCCGCCTCCCGATCCCGATCCCGCCCTCACCGCCCTAGCTACCTCTCCGTCGCCCCCCACCCCCTGCCACTAGTTAGTACTAGATTTAGTAGTTGTAGATGTTAATTTAGGGTTCATAGCTAGTACTAGATGTTGCTTAGTTAGTACTAGATTTTTAGTAGTAGTAGGTGTTAATTTAGGGTTCACATTAGTACTAGATTTTTAGTAGTAGATGTTAATTACTAGTAGTGATGGTACTAGTTAACTAGGGCAGTATGATTAATAGTAGTTGTAGTTGAACTACTTTAGTTGTAGTTGAACTAATTTACTAAGTAAATTAATAAACTAGTTGAACTAGTTGAATTAATAGAACTAATGTATTTTTAGTAAGATAATTAATATAACTAGTTGAACTACTTTATTTTTAGAAAGAACTAGTTTTTTTCTATTTATAGTAAGTTTATATTTAGTAAGAACTAGTTGAATTAATAAAAATAGTTGAACATGTCATATTTGTTGTTATTTTTTTAGTTTAAGCAATTATTCAGGATGTATTAGTGATAACTTATACGGTTTCAGGTGACCACCGTCGTCCCCGTCACCGACCCCCTCCGACATCCCCGTCATCGTCCCAGTCACCGACCCCCTCCGACATCCCCGCCGTCGTCCCAGTCACCGACCCCCTCCGACATCGAGGTGAGACCAGCCAAATATCCTTGTATATCTTGTGTTGTTGCTCAAATAGGATATGTGGTTGCCCAAGTGGCCGTTCATGTTCAGTTTACATCTCCGAGTGGCCTATGTTTTGCCGGAGTGTTGATTAATTTCCGTTCCGGCAAATTTCAGGTGCTCGATATGTCCTTTTTTAGCAAAGGTCATGCCGGATTTTTTCGTGAATTCTGGCAAGACTTGTGCTAGAATATGTACACGTTTAATCTTTGAATTATGAACGTAGGAAATGTCGTACTCGGACGACGACAGTCTCCCGGGAGAGTGCAGCTGGTGCCACGACGATCGAGGTATGTGCAACAGGTTCGTTGAGCTGGACAAAGATCGGCGCTTCAGCATTAAGCTCGAGGAGACCTTCGATGTTGAAATGGTACGCAACAACGACAAGTGTTTTTTTTCGTAATTAAGCATGACTTCAACTATTTCAACGTCTAATTTTTGTATTTTACAATTCGACTAGCTTATTACATGCCATGCAAGACGCTTTGTCTTGGAGAGGATGGGTTTTAAAGACCATGAAAATTTTGAAACAAAGGAAATACACCTAAGGACCCATCATGATATGGATTTTGAAGTAAATCTGTGCAATGCTCAGAGCGTAACCCATTTTGGTTGCCAAAATTGGGAAGCACTTTGCAAAATGTATGGTTTTTATGAGGGTATGATTGTCACCATGGATCTTGGTGATCCTGACATCGAGCAAGACAATATGGACATTTGGGTCCTTGTTGATACGCTTCCGATTGTACCGCTATGTGAGTTTCTCAAACATAGTTATTAACTAATTTATATTGTTTATTTCAAAATAGTTGATAGCTATTTCCATTGACAGCTTATTTTGATTCTTCAAAGACTGTCCGGAAGATGGTAGATAAAACCCACTACACCGATGGCACCGAATTAACGTATAAGGAGAAAAATCATCTGATCGCATTTTGTACTCTTCTTGAGAATTACAATAACTATTATCGAACTCCTCCAAATTATGGTGAATACGTGCCACTAGTGCATGTGTTGAACCACGGTAACTTCTCTGGAGATACCCTGGTAAGATTTTTTACTATTACGACATCCGTGCATCTTTTGCATACTTCTAAAACTAGTACATTATTGCTAACTACGAAGTTATTATTATGTTTTTCAACAGAAACTCCCTATGGATTGTGTGCCTCATCTGATGTCTCTGAATGGTCGCCTCTCAGTTCTGAACATACTGCCAGGTAAATCTAGGGAGCTCACATGTGCATATCGGATTTCTAAAACCGGTGAACACATGATCATCAAAGAATGGAAGAAATGTATGGACATTCGCAAGGAGGTTCTTGGAAGTAACATTTAGCAAAAGGTAAGAATTGGAGACAGGCTAATCTCCATTCTCCATAATGGAGAGTCAGGGGCTATCTTGTTTTTTGCTATTTTACCTTAGAAAATGTAGTAGGTCTTAATCGAATGTAGTAGGTTATATGAGGTACAATATGTTTATTATGTGGTAATGTGTTAGAGTTGATAATGAGGAGTACTTGTGATTACGACTAGTGACCAATTTTCTATGTGATGTCATTGATGAAAACGATGATCTTGAGGAGGTGTTATATGACAATGATGTATTATGATGATAAGTTGTTAATGATATGATGATGATGATGATATTATTATATCATTGGGTGAAAGAACCGTGGATTAGTTTCAAGTGGATGGACATCCACTTGAAACTAGTCCACGGTTCTTTCACCCCGTGATGTAATAACTCATTATGATGTAAAAACAATCTCTAAATTCCTGTTGTATTAAAACTTGTGTAAAGGTGTATGAATACAACATGAAATAAAAAAGAAATAAAATACTAAATAATAGTAGTAGCGCGGGAAAGGAGAAGCGCTACTACTAATTACCAGTAGCGCGGTTCTGAAGAACCGCTACTACTAAGTCAATTTAGCAGTAGCGTGGATCTAGGCGTGTTATTGCTAAGGTTTAGCTGTAGCGCCTTATCAGTAGCGCTCCTTCCCGCGCTACTAATAGGCCTAAAACCCGCGCTGCTGCTAGGCTTTTCCCTAGTAGTGCCTTACTCCTTTCCTCGGGAGACTCGGGTAGAGAAGCACCCAAACCCAGAGAGTTCAGGTTCGACCTGGCCTGGTTCAAGAATGAAGATTTCTTGCCCTTAGTTGAGAAAATCTGGTCCAAAGCTGTTAAAGCAAAAGACCCTATAGATATTCTCAATATCAAGCTTAAAAGATTTAAAAACTTCTTTAAAGGGTGGGGATCCCGCAAATATGGTCATGATAAAAAAAGGAAGGAAGAGCTTAGGCTGGAACTAGCTGTTCTGGAAGAGCTGGAAGAAGAAGGCCCTCTGCTACCTGAGATGTATAACAGAAAAGTTGACATTAATTTCGAGTTGCATAAGATTCTGGTGAATGAGGAAATTTTCTGGCTCCAACAGTCCCATGACTGCTGGCTGCTCAAAGGGGACCTTAACACTGATTACTTTCACAAGATAGCCAATGGGCGAAAGAGGAAAAACACCATTCACACTTTGAAATGTGGAGATATGGAGATTGAGGGCACTGATAACCTAATCTCACATGCCATGGAGTTTTATAAGAATTTGTTCGGTCCAGCACCTGGTAACATCTTTCACATGGACCCTAGTTCGTGGGATGATTCGGAAAAACTTACGCCATAAAATAATGAAGATCTGACTAGGGAGTTTTCTGTGGAGGAGGTGAAGGAGGCTCTGTTTGCTATGGATACCAATAGAGCACCCGGCCTGGATAATATCCCTGCAGAGTTCTACCAACATTGTTGGGATATTGTCAAAAATGACATTATGAGGATTTTTAGACACTTCCATGATGGGACGCTTGATGTGTAGTGTCTCAACTACGGAGTAATCACTCTCCTTCCTAAAGTGTCGGGCGCCGAGCGCATTCAATAGTTCCGACCCATTTGCCTTCTTAGATGTCCGTATAAACTGATTACTAAGACTATGGATCGGAGATTTGAGAAGTATGCTGATAAGCTGATTAGCCCGTCGTAGAATGCATTTGTGAAGGGTAGGAATATTATGGATGGTATCATGTCTCTTCATGAGATACTGAACTACACCCATGTTAAGAAAAGAACTGGGGTGGTGCTAAAATTAGACTTTGAGAAGGCTTACGATAAAGTCAACTGGGAGTTTCTTTTGGAATGCCATAAGTTGAGAGGCTTTGATGAAACTTGGTGTGGGTGGGTGAGACAGATCCTGTATGACGGTACAGTTAGCATTGAGCTGAATAACTCTGTAGGCCATACTTTCAGAGCGCGAAGGGGTGCGCCAGGGGGATCCGCATTCCCCCTTCTTGTTCAATTTGGCTGCAGACTGCCTAAACAAAATGATTAACAAAGCTCAACAAAATGGCCTGCTGACTGGTTTAGCTGCTGATCTCATCCCAAATGGGGTGGCCGTTCTGCAGTATGCAGACGACACGATCATTTGCCTGGAACATGACATGGAGAAAGCAATGAATCTTAAGATCCTGTTATACATGTTTGAACTGATGTTAGGGTTGAAAGTGAATTTTCAGAAAAGTGAGATCCTGACTATTGGGGGAGATGCTGAGATCGATAAGGGGTATGCTGAGCTATTCAACTGTAAGATTGGGCACTTTCCAATCAAATACCTGGGAATGCCAGTCAGTTTTTCCTCTTTGAAAGACTCAGTGTGGGAATTTATTGTGGATAATTATTTGAAAAAATTTGGGACTTGGATTGGGAATGCTACCTCTATAGGGGGCAGGCTTACTCTGCTTACCTCGGTGCTATCACAACTGTCTCTGTACCACATGTCGATGTGGCTCATGAGTAAGACCTTCATAGAAAAATTGGATAAGCACCGAAGAAAGTTCTTCTGGCAAGGCTGCAATAAGAAGAATCGTTACTACCTGGTAAAATGGAAGAGGGTGTGTAGATCGAAAGAGAAGGGGGGCCTGGGGGTCAAAGATCTCAGGAAACAGAATATCAGCCTTATGGTGAAGTGGTGGTGGAAAGATCTGGTTAAAGCGAGATATTTGTATAACAAGTCTGTGGCCACGGTGTCCTCAAGATATTCTGATTCGCCTTGTTGGAAAGCCCTCCTGAAAGTTAAAGACCTATACATGGTGGGGAGGCGAATTGCTTTGGGGGCTGGCAATCTGGCTAGGGTGTGGAAAGATTCCTTGAATGGTCTCCCACCACTTGAATTATCCTTCCCGCAGTTGTTTGCAATCTGCACAGACCAAGATTGCACAGTGGAAAACTTCGGTGGTGATGTGCCCTCTTCGTTCTTTAGACGTCGCCTTGACCCTGATCTGAGAGAACAGTGGGATAAATGCGTGCATTAGTTGTGGGATTAAACCTCTCTGCTGATGGAGACTCGGTTTATTGGGGGCTCAATAAGAATGCCAAGTATACTACTAAATCTATGTATAAATGGCTGGAGAAGCCAATTAGTGGCTGCAACCATAGATGGATCTGGGAAGCTAAACTTCCTCTTAAGATCCAGGTTTTCTTATGGCAAATGGCGTAAGATGCAGTTCTCACCAGATCGGTGATGAAAAGAAAAAATTGGCCAGGAAACCCTTTGTGTTCCTTTTGTGGCCAGCTGGAAACGAGCTCGCATTTGTTCTTCTCCTGCCACGTGGCTCGAGTGGCCTGGAGATCTATTGGTGTGGTCCTGGGGACTGACATGTGTCCTAATAATACCTGGCAATATTATGTGTGGTGTAATATGTTTTTGCCAAACGGAGCTAAGTTCTTCACAGTTGGCCTGGCTGCTGTGACCTGGGCCATTTGGCTGGCTCGTAATAGAGCTACCTTTGAGAAGAAGTTGATTAAATCTCCTTTTGAGATTGTGTTTTCGGCTTGTTCCTTTCTTTTGTATTGGGCAGGGCTTCAAAGCAAGGAAGATGCGGAGGAACTGCGCCAAGGTGCAGAGATGATTCGCTCAAGTATGACCAGGCTGATGGCGATGTGTGAGAAGGCCAGGCATGCGAAAGATGATGATGGAGAGGTGCTGACTTGGTGATGAGCTTGGTGACTCTACTTCACGGCTTGCCTGTTGGTCGTTATTTGGCTTTCTCAGCACTTTTTGCTCTTGTGTTTAGCTGATGGTCTTGGATTTGTAAACTGTATGGTGCTGTCAGGTTTTCGCCCCATAGTGCTCGTCTCGATGGCGGGCGGGCACGGTGGGTTTCCTGTCAGTGCTTTGAACTCGCTACCTCCTTTCCCTTCTCCCTAGCTACCTGGAACTGTTGTATTTCCGTTTAATGCAAATGGAAAGGGGTACGCCCGGTTCAAAAAAAACTTTTAACTTATCTTGTCTAAATTTTCGGCTTTGCCGCTTAAACCGTTCCGCATCCCACGACAATACTTATCTATTCACCCACGATTTTACACAATCGCCACCTCTCAGTACGTGGGTGACACATGTCAAGCGAATGAGAAGGGCCAGGGGCACGTTCGTCCGATTTCTTCGGGCATACAGTTTTTCACTCCCACTATAAATACCCCCTCCTCTTCCTCACTTTGTTTTCACTCTGCTCATTCTCACTCCCGCTCGAGCATCTCAAACCCTAGCACCGCTGCTACTTCATCGTTGCCGGTGAGGAAGAGCTTCACTGCCTCGACCTCATCGCCATCGTACTCGTGCCGGTTGCGGATTTCTTCACTCCGGCGCCGCCATAGTTGTCTTCCTCTACCGAGTTAGGGCGTGGAAGTTCTGAACTGACGAACTCCACATCTACACATCCCAGGTCGTCGTGTTCTTCATCAAGGGTAATTAAAAGTTACTTTTACTGCTCTCTTTGATTCAAATGTTTTCTTGAAAATCTTCAAAGGTGTTTATTCTTCAAATCTTCACACACTGAACACCTCACATGTCATCTGCTCTTGATTCATTTCTCTAAGCAATGATTTTCTTCAAGATTCCTCAATTGTGTGGATTTTCAATCTATACAACTCTGGAACCTAAGACAAAGAACGCTTAGTGAAATTCTTCAAGACTCGTCTGGTCAAATTCCTCAAACTTATTCTTTTTGAAAAACCTTGTGAGAACGCTTATGACCTCTCCAAATTCCTCGCAACTATACTCTGTTCACGGGTACTCATGACCGCTGCTAAATCACTAGGTTCTCATCAACTTAACTCATTTGCAGCGTTCCTCGAAGAAAAGTTGCACACCTCTTCAGAAACTTCAGTTGTTCATATTCCTCAGCTGAAGAAAATGGCTGACGGTAAGAAGCCACAGAAGGGTGGAAAGAGGCCTGAGGTCAACACAACATTTGAGATCCCTGATGATATTTATGCTGGATACTGCACACCCCCTGAGGAAGATAAAAATCAGCGCAAGGTGCGCATTCAAAAGATTGAGAGGAGATGGGCACGGGAATGGAGGGACTACAGATATGTCACTCCCAAGTATATGAAGAAATTCGCACTCAACCCTCCATGCCCAAGACCTCCATTGGCACCTGGCCAATTGGCAGATCCCACCAGCCTCAAGCGCGGTGAGGATTATCCTGATGAATGGGCAAAGCGCCAGGCCAAACTGGCCAAACAAGCAAAGAAAGTGGTGAGGAAATTTAATGAAGACTCTGCTGCTGCTACCGCTGCTAAGGCCTCTGCTAGCAAGCCGAAGAAGGCCATGGCTAAGAAGCCTACTCACAAGCCAAGTGCTTCACCCTCAATGCCCTCACGGCCAAGTTCCTCAGTAATGCCCTCACGGCCAGATTCTTCAAAGCCCTCATGGCCAATTCCTAAATCTGCTCCTCCTTCAAAGTCATCAGCTCCTCCAACAAAGTCCTCAGCTCTTCCCACTAAATCCTCTGCACCTGTGCATCTCGCCACGTGTGAAAGGACTACAGGCATCTCAATTTCCTCAGGAGCTTCTGCGAGTTCCTCAGCTGCACCAAATTCCTCAACTGGCCCCTCTCCGCTGAAGAAAAAGGCCACTGTTGGACGAGGCCTTCAACCAAGTCCTCACAAGAAGCAAGTCACCTTTCAAGTGCCTTCTGATGATGAGGCTGATGATGAAGAACTTGCCGAAATCATCAGAGACAGGCAGGCCAGGGCCTCTAGAGCCAAAGGTAGCAATGTGCCAATGTTACTGGATCCGAAGTTGATCCTAGATTTCATTGATCTATGGCACAAGGCCCAAATACGCCTTTGCCGGAGATGAACCTCACTCTTGGTCAAAGTCATGTGTTGACTGCCTTCATTGAAGAAGAAAAGTGGAAATCTGAAGAAGGAAGAAGACTGAAGAAAGCGCAGTACAAGAAGCAGCGCTACCTAAAGTACAATGTCCTCACTCTTACCCCTGATCAACTCGTTGCCTTGCAAGCTGAGATCAAGCAACTGAGTGATGAATTCAATCGCTACTATGCTGACTGGAAGGGCGCCAAGGTCCAGTTCGTCAAGCTGACGAAGACATTCACTTCAAGTGATGCTGCTCCTGTGCATATTGAAGTCACTCCGGCTGAAGCATCTGCTCAACCTATTGAAGAACATGCCAGCACCGTGATGACAATCAGGCTGCTGAAGAAAATGAAGAAGTCAGGGCAACTGCATCAGTTGTGCCTGAAGAAACTGAACCAAATTCCTCTGCTCCTCCTGTGCCTACACCAACTCCAATTCTTCCATTTGCATCAGATGCAAAGAAGACCAAGGCTGCAGACCATGCAGCTGTGAAGAAAAGGAAGGCATCAACTTCATCAGATTCTTCAGCTCTGAAGAAGATGAAGCCTTTGACAAGCTCAATTAACAACCCAATTGATGTTGTTCCTGTCTCATTCATGCCATCAAAGGACCTTGTTCTTTTTGGTGAAGATTATGTGATTCCAAGCAAATCCGATGAAGAGAATCCTTCTGCTGCTTCATCAGAGCAGTTGGATGAAGAAATTGAAGTGGATGCAATCCCTTCAACACCAGTTGTCTCCTCTCCTATGCCTCAGTTCACTGCTGAAGAGGCCGGCGTTGAAGAAATGGAAGATGAGGATGTGGACATTGGTTGTACCACACGTGTACTGAATGATGACTTTTGGGAAAGTCAGCACCCCAACCCTCCGATGTTCACTCCACTTTAAGCAATTCCTCAGTCCCCTGCTGCTACTGAAGTACAAATGGGATCTGAAGAACCTCATGCAACCCCATCTGTCCATGAAGAAATTCCAGCCACTAGTGCTGATGAAACTATAAATGAAGAATTGAAGACCCAGGTTGCAGCTGAAGAAGAACCTCCAATTCCTCAGCATGTGGATCCTGAGATTGTGATTCCTGAGGTGGTAATGCAATTGACTGATACTCCTCAGCCCAAGCCAAAGGATCCCTTCTCAAAGAAGCAGAAATTCAAGGCTGATGACTTCTTCAGCGAGCATGTTTTCTTCACTGAATTCAACCCTTATGACAATGCTCGTCTTAGAAGGAAGCGCTCCTGGACTGCCAGCCAGGCCAATTTCTATTCTTCACTGCTTTTCAACAAAGACAAAATCTTCGACCATGAGCATATTCCTCACATGGACATGGAATCAATGCCTTGCTTCTCTCAATTCCTCAGTATGCTTCATGATGCAGGACTGCTCAACTTTTGCTCTGACATAGTTGATTGGAATGAAGAGCTTATTCTTCAGTTCTACGCCACACTGCACATCACAGGTGATGCTGATGATATCAACACTTGGGTGTTGGACTGGATGACGGAAAACACTCATTACAAGGCACCGGCCTCTGAATTACTTCATGCCCTGCCAATCAGTCCTCCACCTGAAGGTGCTCGTTGTCTGTACCAAGAGCCTAAACTCACTGCTCATTACATGCAAGTGCTCATGAAGCCTCTGAAGCCTAGTCAAGCCCCAAGGACCAAATTCCTCGTGAAGGAATTGATGTATGTGCCAAGAACCATCTATCGCATTCTGACGAAGACTATGAGTCCTATCAAAGGCCATGACTCATCTGATGAGGAAATTGTTGGCATCATGAAGAATATGCTATTCAACATCATGCAATGGCATCCCTGTCAACTATCATGATTTCTTCATGCGGACTCTCGCAAATGTTGCACTTTCTCCGTTTGAGCTAAAGCCTTATGCTCCTTGGATCATGACATTCCTTAGAACAAGGTCTTCACTCAACTACAAAGCTGACTTTCAGAATCACCTCAGCTACTTGCCACCAATTGAAGTCCTCAAGCGGACATATTCCTCAGCTGATGAGAAGGGCAAGGCACCAGCTGTTGTCGATGAAGGCATTCGTCCATTGGATGGTCAGTTCCGCAAACCTGCATCTTATTCCGCCAATGATGACTCTGCCACTCATGATTCTGCTGCCAATGCATCCAAGCCAAATCCTCAAGCCACTGCTCCTCGTGTGATGAGTGGCCGTGAGCTGCTTCTTAGTCTTCACCAGAAGGTGGATTGAAACCACAAATGGGTTAAGCGTCAGTTTGGCTCTGTTCTTCACAACATGACTGCTACACATAATGCAGTGAAGAAAAACCATTACTACCTCCATGAAGTCTTCGATCGCACCTGGGCTATTCTGTCACATCTCTATGGTGAAGAAGATCTGAAGCAAATGGGTTTCAAGGGAGATTTTGACTAGTCTGCTCCTCCACCGAAGTTATACAAGAAGGTCAAGGTTCCTTCCTTGGTCGCCAGTTCATATTCTTCATCACACGACATGGACGAGTATGAAGACTTGGACGACACTGTGGCAGGCCCTACATCGACTCCAGACCCCAACAACACTGGCGCTCCTCCATCATCATGATATTCTTCAGGGGCGTTAGTACTCATTTTCAACCCTTTTGGTCATTCGATGACAAAGGGGGGGGGATTGGAGTTAGTCTTCAAGCGGGTCTATCTTATATGGGCGTTTGTTTTTTGCTAAGTTACAACTCTCTTCCTTTTGATGACTTTGCTGGATCGAGTTGTAAACTTAAACTCTATGGTGGCCTGATACTTTTGCTGAGTTCTTCTGCATGCTTATTCCTCATTAATGTTAATGCACGCATGCTGAATTACATCAGTCACCATATTTCATCATGCATTTCAAATTATTCATACTATATGTCAAATGCGTGTATGAATTACAAGATATAGGGGGAGATCTCCATGATTATACTCTTCAAGTGTGCATTGCTTCAAAAGCAAATTCCTCACTATACACATCTTTAGGGGGAGTTCTTCTATATCTTGCAATCAAATTCCTCAATATCAGTATTTAAACTTCATATGTTTATCCCCGTTGAAAACTTAACCTATATTGTCATCAATCACCAAAAAGGGGGAGATTGTAAGTGCATCTAGTGCCCCTTAGTGATTTTGGTGTATTGAAGACTTATAGGTTAAGGGACTGATGCATTTGTGAGTGTACACAGGTCTATAAGTCTATGAGGAGTTTGATATTTACAGAGAAAGTCGACCCCTAAAAATGAAGTTCTTCAGCTGAAGACTTTGGATTTCTGACGACTTTCTGAAGACTTTGAAAGTGAAGAAATTAGTGTGACCTTGAAGACTTGGCAATCATTCGAGGAACATGAAGCGTGAAGACTTTTGTTTTCGTAGTTTCATTTTCTCTTTCTTGAGTCATAGGAAACACCGTACTATTAAAGGGGGTCGAGGAAATACTAAGGAAAAAATTCCATGTGATGCTCAACTCAAAATCCTACACCTACCAATCCCTTCGAGTGAAGCCATTGGAAATCTCATATAGTTCAGTCAATTTCTTCAGTGACAGAGACGAAGTTCTTCTGGTTGCTGAGGAATTTGTTCTAACTGAGGAGTTAGGAATTCGCTAGTGCAGATTGCCTACACAGTGAGGAACATGATAGCCCTGAGGAATTTGAGAGTCAAAATTCTGACCGTTGTTGTGCTATGCACCAGCTGTCCCAAAATATCTACCCACCTAACGGTCATATCATTGAAGGGCATTTATGTCTTATCATGTCGAGCTGCTCCCTAGGCTATAAATAGCCGCCCCCTACAACCACTAGATGGATGGCTGCTCCGAGAGAAACTGACACTTGTCATTTGAGAGCATCCCATCCTCTGAGGACTTTGAGCGAAAATCATCAAGTGAGGAAAACCCAAACCCAACACACCTACAACCCAAAGTGATTGAGCATCACTGAAGAGATTGATCCAGCATGGATCCGACGCTTGTTACCTTTGAAGACTGTGCTTCTTCCAGACGGTTAGGCGTCATGGTCTAGAGCATCCAAGAGGAATTGTGGATCGCCGAGTGACCTAGTCTGTGAAGGTTTGGAAGTCACCTGAAGACTTACCAAGAGTTATTGGGCGAGGTCTGTGTGACCTTAGCTCAAGGAGAATACGGTGAGGACTGTGTGTCCTCAGGTTTAAATACCTAGCCGCTCCAACCAAACGTACAACTGAGACAGTAGTTGGAACTAGTCTACCAAATCATTGTCTTCACCAAGCTTACTGGTTCTATTTCCTCAACTCTTTCATTTCCTCATTTATGTTGTTGTTTGCTTGCTCATATCTGTTTGAAGACTTTGACTGAAGCCTTTCTCAATTTCCTCAGTTCAATTTCTTTAGTCTGTCCGTCTTCATCCTGTGTTATCCTGTGTTTATGCTTTTTGTACTCTGTGCTTGTCTTCATTTCATCATGATGACTATGCTAGTGTTCTGTTATGTTTACTTCTGAGTACTTATTCCGCTGCAAGTAGTTCTTCGCTAAGGAATTTCCTCACCAGCAAATTCCTCAGTGAAGAATTCATAAAAATCGCCTATTCACCCCCCCCCCCTCTAGTCGATATAACGCACTTTCATCTCCACCCTTTTGTCAATGCATTATATGAACTTTTTTTGCGGAGGAATGCATTATATGAACTAAACGGACAATCTTCACTGTTCAAACACATTGAATCACCAGCCAATGAACATCAATGCATTGTAATGACAGGTCCAATCGATTCTCAGTGTCGTTGGACCAAGGAGCTGGTTTTGATCTGTCAGGCCGACGCCCGTCGACGCACGTGGTGGTTAAAGTTTTGTCAGTCTCAACCACTCTGATCTACATCACTACCATTGAAGTCAAACCCCACCCCGGCCATCTAGCTATAGGCGTATGAGCCGCATGGAGTTGCCTTCTCAACCCAGCCGAAGGATGATGGCCGTACATGCATGCTCTGTCTGAAAGCCGTCAAGCCCGCACTGTTTGGGCCGACCCAGCCCAGTCGGACGAAACCTCATAATTGCAGTCTAACCCAATGCAGGACAGATGGCAAGAAACGACTAAGCTGGCTCGTCCATCTCAGGTGGAAGCAGCTGCTCATCGACTGAAGCTTGGCAAGTTTTTCTCAAAAAAATCGACTGTCGTCCAGGATCTCGCTGTTACCTAAATTGTTTTCGCCAAAAAATGCATATCGTCACGCATTGAGTTGTGATTGGCTACTCGGTGTTTGAAGCAAGAAACAAGCTGCTATGAAACTGCTAACCTTTCACCCCGTTGAGGGAGTCCTGGATTAAGGGGTCCTCGGACAGCCGGACTATATACTTTGGCCGGACTGTTGGACTATGAAGATACAAGATTGAAGACTTCGTCCCTTGTCCGGATGGGACTCTCCTTTGCAAGGAAGGCAAGCTTGGATATTTGGATATGTAGATTTCCTTCTCTATAACCGACTCTGTGTAACCCTAGCCCCCTCTGGTGTCTATATAAACCGGAGGGTTTAGTCCGTAGGACAACAACAATCATAATCATAGGCTAGCTTCTAGGGTTTAGCCTCTACGATCTCGTGGTAGATCAACCCTTTTAATACTCATATCATCAAGATCAATCAAGCAGGAAGTAGGGTATTACCTCCATCGAGAGGGCCCGAACCTGGGTAAAACATCGTGTCCCCTGCCTCCTGTTACCATAAGCCTTAGACGCACAGTTCAGGACCCCCTACCCGAGATCCGCCGGTTTTGACACCGACATTGGTGCTTTCATTGAGAGTTCCACTGTGTCGTCCCGATAAGGCTTGATGGCTCACCTCATTATCAAGGATAACATTACCTCCGGAGGATCCTTGGTTGTAGGCCAAACTCTCCAGCTGGGCGTTTTCGTCATGGCCACTCGTTCGGCTGTCGCACCGACGATGACATCGCAGGTCATCAAAAACAACCTCCGCGTCAGCCCAGAATTCACCGAGCAGATGGATCCAATGGAGCTCTCCTCCTTGAACGAGCTCTTGGATCACATCGCCACCCTGGGGGTCTTGGCGGATTATGATCGGATCGGGCTTAAACCCGACCTAAGGGAGATTAACTCTCCGCCGGTCACCCATCAGATAGTGGTGGTGGAGGAACAACGGCAATTCTTCCTCTATTTTGAGGATGAACTATGTCCAGATTCCTGGGCTCTCTGAGATGGATACCCGTTTACGGGAGAACGTGGCCCAGGCTCCGAACTTAGAATCGGACTGCGAGCCACAAATATTGGGCAATATCTTGAAGCCTGAGCTGCCAAGCTCAGGAGCTCCTTCGCCCCTGGGTTCCAGATTGGGTCAGGACGTGGACTTAATTTCACCCACCCACCCAGATGCAAATGATCTTTCCCATATCAGACAAGAGCCCCAAGAGACAGTACACCACTTCTGGGCCAGATTCCTCCTTGTAATGAGCAAGGTTAAGGACTGTCACGAGGAAGATGCAATCTCATTCTTTTGCAAAAATTGCACGGGCAAGGGAATTCTCAATGCCATAAGTCGCCGTGACATAGCACACTTTGCCGACCTGGCGGCCATAGTACAGAAGTACTGCGCGATGGAAAGCGCCTGGAAGACCCAAACAAAATTCTGGGATCATCCGGCCCTAACTAAAAACCCCTCGTCCGAACTAAAAGGGTGCGCTTTCGCAAGTCACCCAATAGAGTTGCAAAGAAGCCAAAGCCCTCTAAAGGGCGTGGAACCGTACTGGAGGGATGGCTCAATAGGCCATGCAAAACTCACAGCACACCGGACACCATACCAAGACACAGCCTTAGAGCATGTTGGATACTCCGGCAGGTGGCCAAGAGCGGCGAGGACCTTCTCATCGATAATACCACAGAGCACCATCCCGTAGAAAATAGCAATACAATACTGACCGTCTTCAAGACTTTCGCCTCAAACAACAGGCGCAAGCGAGCACTCCGCAGCCTCACCGAAGTCTGCCACGTCGCAGCAATAAACCCGTGGAACGATACGGCCATAACCTTCAACTCCAGCGACGAACCTTAATTCCGAACAGTTCGAACACCAGCTGCTTTGGTCCTTAGTCCAATAGTGGACGGATTCCGGCTTACTAAAGTGCTGATGGACGGCGGCAGCGAATTAAACCTCATCTATGAGGAAACTCTTAACAAGATGGAAATAGATAAGAGCCGCATTGAGCAAAGTAGCATGACCTTCAGGGGAATCATCCCTAGTCGGGAGGCACGATGCATAGGGAAAATCACATTGGATGTGGTATTTGGCATGTCGGAGAATTATAGGTCTGAAGAAATAACATTCCAAGTGGCCCCATTTAGCAGTGGATACCACGCCCTTTTGGGGCGAGACGCATTCACAAGCTTCCAAGCTATACCCCATTACGGGTACATGAAACTCAAGATGCCGGGGCCCAATGGGATCATCACTCTAGCCAGTGATCCGGACATAGCACTCCGTGCCGAAAATAAAACTACCGCACTAGCCTTGGAGGCACTATCCGAAGCCCTCGCGACCGAAGAGTTAACTGCGCTATGTTCCGTAGTGGACAGAGACGACGTGATACTCGACAAACAACCCAAGTCCACCTATTTCAAACCAGTAGACGAAATAGTCAAATTCCAGGTCCACCCAACGGACCCTTCAAAAACAACAACAATTGGGGCACAACTGAAACCCCACAATAGACGCTGCACTACGAGAGTTCCTGCGCGAGAATTGGGACATTTTCGCCTAGCATTCTTCAGACATGCCAGGTATCCCACGCAGGCTGGCCGAACATAGCCTAAACATACTGAAGGGATACAAGCCGGTCAAACAGACTCTTTGGCGCTTTTCAGACCCCAAGCGACAAACCATGGGAGAGGAGCTAGCCAAGCTACTTGAGGCCGATTTCATTAGAGAAATAAAACATCCGGACTGGCTAGTAAACCTGGTGATGGTACCAAAGAAGGACAAATCCTGGCGCCTATGCGTCGATTTCAAAGACCTTAATAAGGCGTGCTCTAAGGATCCCTTCCCCCTCCCCTGCATCGATCAAATTATCGATGCTACCGCAGGAGACGATTCATTGTGTTTCCTCGACGCATACTCCAGATACCATCAAATCATGATGGCGGAGTCCGATCAAGCCACAACGGCATTTATCACTCCATACGGTCCCTTCTGTTTTAACACCATGCCTTCCGGGCTCAAAAATGCTGGTGCAACCTATCAACACATGATCCAGACATGCCTAGAAACTCAAATCGGCAAAACAGTGGAGCCTTACATAGATGATGTGGTCATTAAAACCAGACACGTCGAATCATTAATAGATGACTGGAGGCTTACATTCTACAATCTCCGAACATACGATATCGAGCTCAACTCGGAGAAATGTGTTTTCGGCATACCAACCAGAAAACTCTTGGGCTTTATTGTCTCTAATAGAGGACTCAAAGAAAATCCGGCTAAAATCCAAGCTCTGTCACAGTTGGCTACCCCAACATACCTCAAGCAAATCCAGAAATTAACTGGATGCGTGGCCGCCCTAAGCCTCTTTATCTCCCGACTAGGAGAAAAGGCGCTACCTCTTTATCGCCTCCTTCGACGCACCGAACACTTCGAGTGGACGGATGCGGCTATGGCAGGGCTAGAGGAAATGAAAGCCCTCTTGGCCACCAATCCAATTCTGGCAGTGCCAAATGTCGGCGAACCCATGTTGCTATACATAGCTGCAACGCACCAGGTTGTAAGCGCAGTGCTCGTTGTCGAACAAGAGACAGATGGACATAAATTCCCATTACAAAAGCCGGTATACTACGTATCCACCGTCCTCACTCCATGTAAGTCACGGTACCCACATTATCAAAAGATAGCATACGCGGTCTTCATGGCATCCCAAAAACTACGACACTACTTCCAAGAGCGTTCAATCATGGTGGCCTCCGAAGTACCACTCAATGACATAATAAATAACCGCGATGCCACGGGCCAGATTGCAAAATGGGCTATCGAGCTCCTCCCGTTCGACATAACATACAAACCACGGCGGGCCTTTAAGTCACAAGTACTGGCTGACTTCGTCGCCGAATGGACAGAAGCCAAACTCCCTAAAGAGTACGGCGCGTACTCCAATTGGATCATGCACTTTGACGGCTCTAAAATGCTAGCTGGTCTAGGGGCTGGTGTCGTCCTGACGTCCCCCACCGGAGATACAGTCCAATATGCACTCCAAATACTTTACACAGATCCCAACAATGCAGCAGAGTATGAGGCTCTATTGCACGGTCTTCGAATGGCAGTCTCCATGGGCATTCAACGCCTTGAAGTACGTAGGGATTCAAATCTTGCAATATCTCAAATAAATGGAGACTTTGACGCCAAGGACCCGGAAATGGCGGTTTACCGTAATGCCGTTCTCAAAATGTTAGCTCGATTCGAGGGGCTCGAATTCCACCATGTGGCTCAAGAAAACAATCAAGCGGCGGATGTCCTTACCCGCATCGGCGCTAAACGTGACCCCGTCCCACCAAATATCTTTTTGGAAAGGCTGTTCAAGCCATCTTTGGTATGGGAAGGGGAGTCTGGCAATACTAATCCAGATCCGCATACAACCCCAGATCCCGAACAATCTGACGTAATCGGAGGCTCCGCCATCGAAATCACACCTTCGGCCCACGTGATCATGGCGGTCATCGCCCCATGGACAGAACCCTTCCTAGCTTACTTAAATAGGCAGGAACTCCTGGAGGACCAAAATGAGGCACGCTGCATTATGCGGCGCTCTAAAGCCTACAAAGTCCACGAGGGAGAGCTTTATAAGAAAAGCACAGCCGGAGTACTCCAAAGGTGCATCTCCGAAGAGGAAGGGCGGCAGCTCTTGGCTAAAATCCATGCCGGACTCGGCGGCCACCACGCCACAGCTCGGCCGCTTGTAAGCAAGGCCTTCCTTACAGGTTTCTACTATCCCACAGCCCGGGCAGATGCACAAGACCTTGTCCAACACTGCGTCGGTTGCCAGCTTTTTGCAAATCAAAGCCATATGCCGCCCACCGCCCTCCAAACAATCCCCATAACTTGGCCCTTTGCAGTCTGGGGGCTCGATATGGTTGGACCCCTTAAAGGAGGAAGCCATAAGAAGAAATACTTGTTGGTCATGGTCGATAAATTCACCAAATGGATAGAAGCCAAACCAGTTAAAACGGCTGAATCCGGACCAGTGATAGACTTTATATCCGGGGTCGTACACTGCTACGGTGTCCCCCATAGCATCATCACCGATAACGGCTCTAACTTTACAGACGATGAGGTGAAAACCTGGTGCAGGAAAATGGGCGTAAAACTTGATTACGCTTCCGTTTATCACCCCCAAACAAACGGTCAAGTCGAACGAGTGAACGATCTTATTATGAGCGGCATCAAACCCAGATTAGTGCGATCCTTGAAGGAATCAGATACGCACTGGGTCGAGGAGCTTGACTCCGTATTATGGGGTCTGCGGACCATGCCGAATCGCACAACCGGATACACTCCATTTTTTATGATGTACGGCCCAGAGGCAGTGTTACCCTGCGATATCATCCATGATTCACCTAGAGTTCGCATGTACGAAGAGAGAGAGGTCGAGCTGGATTGGCAGGACAACTTAGATGCCCTAGAGGAGGAGCGCGACGTCGCGAAAGCTCGTTTCACATTCTATCAACAGCAAGCTCGAAGGTATCAAAGCAGGGAGGTGCGGGCCAAAACTTATAATATTGGCGAACTCGTCCTACGCCTACCAGAGAAGAAAAAGGACAAGCTCAAGCCCAAATGGGAGGGGCCCTTTATCATTGACAAAGTTCTCACTGGAGGCGCGTACCGTCTGCGTGATGCATCAGACAATCGACTCGAGCCGAACCCATGGAACGCGGCCAGACTCCAAAGATTCTATGCCTAGTGCCAAACTCCGTGTTTGTCTCCTTACCTATGTCTTCCCTTCTAAATTATATCCTCTCTCTCTACTTTTGCATTTATAGCCTTTTAGACCTAAGTATGCTTTGACCGCACAATCTGGCCGCGCTTTGCGCACTCATCATACCTGGGGGCTTCTTATATAGAAGCTTATTTGTCTTCTGGGCTTCATGCCCACCACATATGCGTCACTTCCACGTATGTGCCCTTTTTTCACCACTATATGCATCGATATGACTTCAGTTTTGGCCAAGCTGGGTTGCCTGGCTCTTGTGTTTATGCCCTACGTTCCCGTTAATTCGGCTAGGGCATAAGGGGAGCACCTCTGCGATTGTTACTGTCGGTTCAACCGGATGTGTACCTCAGACTGGGTGAATCCGAAAGCTAGCGTTCTTAAGAGAATATTCGGTCGGTGAACAAAAGATGTATTTTTCCTATTACAAAACATGCCCCCATACGCTTATATCATGCGTAAATTTTCGCAGTTCGGACATGTACATCAATGCATGCACACCCAGAGAAAGGAACCCTTAACGGAACTATTCTCCCTGGAAGATGTTTCTTACTACCCATGTAATATAACATAACTAGTTGGGTACTTGTCTGTTCAAGCACTTATGACCCCTACACCTGGTTTCCACGCGTGCCCCGGTTTTTACATAACCGAGCAGGTATTTGGACACACTCCGAACTGTCAGGTCCAGAGGTTGAAGCGAAAAAGTCGGCCAAGACAAATAATTTACAATCCAGCTAGGGAGAAAATATGCCCTTCGAAGTACAATGTCACTTAGACTGACTGAATTATTCTTCTATACCATCCAACAGGGTGTCTAGCCTACAGTCCTGTTGGGAATACTTAGCTGCTAATGCTACTTGGTCATACACCAGATGTACAGGGATCTCCTTCCCATCCGACCCTATAGGTCAGACCTCGGCCATATGGTTCGGGTCAGCCTTGGTGTACCGCGTCTTCACCATCGCCCAGGCCTCCCTCGCGCCTTGTTGGAAGGCTGATATCTTCCATAATCGAAAGCGCTGCCGCGCTCCCTTGAGCAGCTCGATCAGCTCACCCATGCCTCCTAGAAGGGAGGCGGATGGCCACAAGGCTTGGGCAATGTCCCGCATCACCTGCCGAACTTGTTCGTGCAGTTGTGAGAGCTCTGGCAGAAGATCGCCTGCAGATCCAGGCATCTCCTCTTCAGGACGACCTGGCATCTCCTCTTCAGGACGACCTGGCATCATGCCTACATACATAATTCTATTAGCACGCTTCTCCGCCAAACTTTATAGTGGTTCGTCAGCACACTTACTGAATATGCTGCGTCGAAGCTTCTTATTCTCCTTCACGGAGTCAACAAGCTAGGCCCGAACATCCTTCAATTCGACGTCCAGTCGGACGTTCGCGTCCTGGAGAATATTTTTCTCCTTTATAACCTTGGTAAGCACACGCTGGCCAGCCTTCAGCTGTCGCCGAACATGTTGCTCATCCTCCGGTACGATCTCTGGATTGCCTCCAGGATTATCTGCAAGTTCTCTTGTTAGAATCGCATTCTTGTCGAATACTTAACTGATATATACCATGACATTATTCTTGTTTAAATGCAAATATTACCAGATGGGGCCTTCGTAGACTCCTCCATCACGGCGGTTGCGGCCCGTACTTGGGCCTTGCACTCCTCCAGCTCTTTGGATAGTTGGGTATTCTTCTCTGTCAGAACCTATGCACACGAGGATCCTTAAATCATTTGTGCCAATTGTTTCAAATATCGGGGGCTACCGATATATACACTTATCAAATTTACTTACCCGTATATCCTTCACGTACTGGTCCGTGGCCCTGGCTAGGCCACCTTGAGCAGCCCGGATGTACGCATCCCCTGAGTTGAAGGCGTCGAACGCCTCTTCAGAGAAATTAGGGTCGCGTAGTGCAGCCCGTCAGCGCCTATGATTTATGGCGCTCTCCACTTTGGAGTTGGTAGCGGAAAATCTATCCGCATCCTCTGTAGGAGGATCGTCCGTGTTGACCTCCGCCCTCGAGTCTGGCCTCGGAGTTCGGCTGGTGGAAGCGTCACCGGCAGGCTCTCCGGATACAGTCCGGCAAGCGCTCTTTCTATCAGAAGGCAGAGGACGTCATTATATTTTGACAATGATAACTTCGTGGAAGGTTTTTAAACATACCTTTGCAACGGCGTCTCGGTCCTGGCCACCTTTCTTTTAAGCCTACCCGGCTTCGGTGCCCCTTGTTGGCGAGTCACCGCAGGTTCAGCTTGGCACCCCGATGGCCTTCCCTGTAAGACGCGATACATGTGCGGTAGGTGAAGTATAAAGAGGGAATCCTTTTTGGAAGTCGGGACTGTGGCTTTACTTACCTGGGATACAGGGAGTAGGCCAGGATAATCGGCTATGATGGCCACCATCACACCATCGCAGCTCAGCTGGTAAAAGGTCCTGTCAACAAGCTCCACAAACGTATCCGGATCTTCTTCAAGTCCGGGGTCGAGAGCCCGGTTAGGGTCCTCTGGCTGTGGAGACGGGCTGTGAACATCCTTCATAGCCCTTCGCAGTTCCTGCTATGAATTGACGAACTAAACATATGTGCTAAAATGTGGGAAAGATTGGAATAAAAGATAGCGACTCACCCATCTTGGGGGGTTGTACATGGAGAATCCATCCCGTGGCTTGATATGGATGAACTCCTCCTCTTCTCCTTTGAACAAATCGGACAGTATCTTCGCTAGAGCAGCGGGAGAATCTGGTCCTTTACGGCCGCAGCGAGTGGCATCATCTTCTCCATTGAAGTGCCACATGGGTTTTCCCCAATATTGAAGTGGCTGCACTCCCCGCATTATACATATGGACATGACCTCAATAATTGTCAGTCCTAATTTGGCCAATGTATTTATCATGTCCATCGGGAAAAGGATCTCTCTGTTATCTTCCTCTTGGGGCTCCTAGGGCGCCAGCTGTGGTGTTTCTTTAGTGGGGCATTTACGAACTCCGGAAGGCCCTTTCGGACAGGGTCTGGAAGAGGGACGTCCTCCACGTAGAACCATGCCGAGGGCCAATCCTCGGATGTCTTCTTCGGGGTGCCAGATAGATATCCGGTCCTGGCGATGCGCCATATTTCGGCTCCGCCCACTTGATATACTGACCCCTCCTGAGTACGGGGTACAAGGCAGAATATCCTCTTCCATAGCTTGAAATGAGCTTCGCAGCCCAGAAAAAGCTCGCGGAAGGCAACATAGCCTGCGATGTGCAATATGGAGGTCGGGGTAAAGTTGTGCAGCCGGAGGCCGTAGAACTCCAGAAGCCCGCGGAGAAAAGGATGGATTGGAAATCCGAGCCCCCTCAACAAGTAGGGGACGAAGCACACCCGCTCTCCCTTGGATGGGTTTGGAGAGCTCTCTGCTTGCTCCCCGTCGTTATAGGTGGCTAGTCCAGCTCGGACGGGGACCATGTATGCAGGTGGGAGAAACCCCTTGGTCTGCAACTCTACTAATCAGCTGTGGGGAACAGAGCATCTCTCCCATTCGCCTGGCCTAGTGCTACGGGAGCGAGAGGAGGAACCGCGACGACCGGCCATGGTGGTATGGATTTTTTCGAGCACGCTCTGATCAAAACTCGCTGGGAGGGGATGGTGCGATTTGGATCTGAGAATCCTCGCCTCTTTTATAGAAGATTTACTCACATGGTTCGGGTGGCAAATGTAAAAATGCCTCCACCTCTCACATTCGCTCGACACGTGGAAATGGCCATCATTAAAAGCACAGAAGCCGAGGAGCGGCATTGATAAGAAGCCGGACACTGCTCATTACAACAATGCTCTGGGATTTGGAGAAGAACCCGCCTTGCAATGCCGAAGACAATCTGCACGCCGGACTCATCGTCATTGAAGCCTGGTTCAGGGACTACTGAGGGAGTCCTGGATTAAGGGGTCCTCGGACAGCCGGACTATTGGACTATGAAGATACAAGATTGAAGACTTCGTCCCGTGTCCGGATGAGACTCTCCTTTGCATGGAAGGCAAGCTTGGATATTCGGATATGTAGATTTCCTTCTCTGTAACCGACTCTATGTAATCCTAGCCCCCTCCGGTGTCTATATAAACCGGAGGGTTTAGTCCGTAGGACAACAACAATCATAATCATAGGCTAGCTTCTAGGGTTTAGCCTCTACTATCTCGTGGTAGTTCAACTCTTGTAATACTCATATCATCACGATCAATCAAGCAGGAAGTAGGGTATTACCTCCATCGAGAGGGCCCGAACCTGGGTAAAACATCGTGTCCCCTGCCTCCTGTTACCATAAGCCTTAGACGCACAGTTCCGGACCCCCTACCCGAGATCCGTCGGTTTTGACACCGACACCCGTCGTCGCCAATGAACTCCATTAGCTTGCAGAACGAGGGCTGCCCCGTTGTGTGGAGGCGGGGGAAGAAAGTGGTACTATGTTGCAGCCCTGCTGCCGGCGCACATGTTTCAACCACATTTTTCGTAACCTAAAAGCACACATTGTGCAGTCCCGACGACTGCGTCCATGTGCGCACCAGCTGGCCCTTGATCAGTGCCCTCGGGCTAGTAACCTGTGCACGTACAAGTAAAACGCAGGAACATATAATGCCCCCGCCACTCAACTGTTCTGCCATCGATGGACACCCAGAAGACAAAAAATTCAGTAAGTAAAGTAATAGAAACGGGATAGCCATCATAAAAGGGAAATCTCAATCAATACTTTTTTGGAAAGCGAGGTTGAGTTATATGAAATTAAGGCAAGAAAATGAAAAGACGTTCATGTTACCAATTTCGTCTCATCTGATCTTTTATTGGTTTTGTTTTTTCTCTCGTGCCCTTCTGGGCGGTACGGCTCACATTCGAGGAGACAGCACTGTTTCGTTCACGCGTCTTGAACCATGTATATACATATGTGCCGAGCTTGTACAACGTACTGTGGCAGGCACAATTTATAAGACACTTACGTATTTTTTTGAAACTATGATGATTTTTATAGCAAATTCGGAAACTATACATCCTAATGGAGAAAAATCAAAACTATCACCCCGTCGGCCTCCTGTTGGCCGAAAAGGGACTTTTCGGCCTACCGTTGGCCAAAGAGTCCCTCTTCAGCCCTCTACTTTTTAAAAAATTCATATCAAATAGGATTTTTAGTATTTTAATTTAATTCTTTTTGCATTAGATTAGAAATTTTATGAAGTTTCTGTAGATATCAGGTTTGACTAGATTTGAAACTTTGAATTTGAATTTTTATGAATTTTCTCAAATCACTAAATTGCCTATAATTTGAGCTAGGAGTATTCTTTTTAGATGATTCTTTTTGCTACTGGTTCTTTGTGACTTTGTTTATCAGTAGTAATTAATTGGTGAATTTTAGGATTATTTAAAATTAGGTTTTTACGACATTCTCTCCTTCCATTTTCTCCCGCCATTTTATTTCCCGCCATTCTCTCCCTCCATTTTCTTTCCCGCCATTCTCTCCCGCCATCTTCTTTCCCGCCATCTTCTTTCTCGCCATCTTCACTTCTCAACTTATAAAACGAGCCTCATGGTGTCCACGATCGTAGATAACATCGTCTGACACGGTCTGTGTCTCCTGCGTCGGTGCTGCTGGTGGAGTGTGAAGCACTGTCTGAGAGAAGTCATAAGTGTTGGCAGCTTCGTCATCATCATCGGAGAGTGTTTCACACTTATGACTTCTCTCACACAGTGTTTCACACTCCACATGAAGGCATCATCGTCATCCTTCATCGATGCAGCACTCCTTAGTGTGGCGGGAGAGAATGGCGGGAAAGAAAATGGTGGCAAAGAAAATGCAGGGAAAAGGATTATGGGAAAGCATTTTTTTCATGTATAAAACGGCAATGGTCGTACAGGATTTACAAGGCACTTTTAAATATAAACTCCTATGAAGCTCAAAACAAGTTTTCTAGTAGGATAAAAGAAATAAAATACAAAAAAAATACTACAAATAAAATAGCTACTTATAACTAAACAGAAACAAAAAGAATATGTCAAAAAAAACTAAAGAAATTTTTTAAAGCAATTAAAATTAAAAGAAATCGCATAAAACCTATAAAACACTAAAATAGAACTGTTTTCATAAAAACCTAATTTTAAATAATCCTAAAATTAACCAATTAATTACTACTGATAAACAAAGTCACAAAGAACCAGTAGCAAAAAGAATCATCTAAAAATAATACTCCTAGCTCAAATTATAGGCAATTTAGTGATTTGAGAAAATTCATAAAAATTCAAATTCAAAGTTTCAAATCTAGTCAAACCTGATATCTACAGAAACTTCATAAAATTTCTAATCTAATGCAAAAAGAATCAAATTAAAATACTAAAAATCCTATTTGATATGAATTTTTTAAAAAGTAGAGGGCTGAAGAGGGACTCTTTGGCCAACTGTTGGCCGAAAAGTACTTTTTGGCCAACGGTTGGCCGAAAAGGGCCAACAGGAGGCCGACGGGGCGATACTTTTGATTTTTCTCCATTAGGATGTATAGTTTCCGAATTTGCTATAAAAATCATCATAGTTTGAAAAAAAATCCAATTTATTGACCACCCACACTTACGTCAGAATAACGATCTTAGCGCTTCAACGAGCGACAGAGATAACATGCACCAAAGGAGCCGTGTGCAGAAAATCCGCTTCGCGGGCTAGGAGACTTCCTCAGTCCTTCGCTATGAGAGTTGTGGTTTTCATCTGCGTCTTTGTAGTGTTTTTCCAAAGGAAAAAACATCTCTTCCGTCTTTATAGTGTGCTTTTTGCGAAGAAGAAAACTCACTACTGTAGCATTGGAATGGAGCCAGTCTTTTCCTTGCGGATCCATTTATCAGATCTAATTATAATACCGTATTGCTTTTGTTGGTTTGATTCTTCTTGTTAGGAAGATTTGTTGTTCGATAGTCTCCATATTATTCTTGGCCCATGTCCATCCATCAATAAGGGCTACCAATCTATTTGGATGGATGAGTTAAGGGCTTCCAAAATCTTTACTGTTAATAAGTTGAGTGAATAGTGACACTCTCGATGCGCAACACACACATAGATATACATGTACTGTAGCATGTTTTTTTAAAGAAAACATGTACTTTATTAATTGGAAATAATGATTACATCATCTATAAGAAAATGTACAATATTCTTCATAGGCTCCTCAAACCAATCTCTAGTTACAGAAACTTTCGCTAGCAAGATCATGACTAACCTTATTAGCTACCCTATTACAATGTTTAAATCTAGTCAACAGGAAATCACATGTCATGAAGTAGCAATACTTGAAGACTGCTGCCGCAACTCCCATCGATTGTCCTTCATTTTTCATTGTGTCAATGACTTCCATATTATCAGAGTTAATAATAGGACGATTGCATCCCGCCCTTTATGCAAGAATTAAACCAAACATCAGAGTCATCGCTTCTGCTATTAGTACAATCAGCACACCAATCGATCTTCCAATTTCCGCCCACAATGAAGTTTTCTTTGTCATCTCTGAGTACAGCACCTGCCGTGTCCTTGAGCAGATCATGATCAAAAAAAGCATCAACATTTAGTTTAACAAAATCCATAGGAGGTCGACTCCATCCTTCTTTTCTACTAGTCAGTGGGCATTCACATAGTTTGATGTTATAGCACGAACCCCCCATCGAAATCTGGTTCACATCTTGAGACTTCCCATCATGAACCAACATGAGGCTCTCCCACCATAAATACCAAGCGGTTATCGCAATTAATTCACTTGCATTCTGGCAACCTAATATATATAGTTCCTGGTGCAGCATAAGTAAGAATTCAAGAACCGTCTCACCCCCACAATCAATAACACAAGCTTTCTAAATTACCTCTGTACATTCCCAGCTTACCCTAAACCTCCTTTGCCTTCTCACACAAAAACAAGATGTGCTTTGTATCTTCTTGCCCATAAGCATGATGGACAAAAGAACAAAACTTTCATGTCTATTGACAAGTGAACACAATACCGTAGAGTTCCATGCAACGTTCGCCAGATAAATATTTTTACCTTTGCCGGACACAATTATTTCCAAATCTTACCCTAAATAAATGTACTGTAGCATGTTGCTTTTACACCCAGTGCTCATCTTTGAAAATAAGAAAATACATAGACGCACTGCAAGTTACAAACTATTTTATCGTTAAAAAGGTTCCACACACTGCAAATCATCTCATCACAAACGTTAGATCCTTCTGTAAATACTCTTACTTAGCATGTTATAGGTTTATAATATTTTTAACTCCCCAAATGTATTTTGTCAATGTTTTATACCCACGCTGCAACTTACTGGGACTTCCACGAAACCAGTTAAAACAATTTCACAGAGCACAGAATTAGCAAGGGCAACACAAAGGGATCCAGCCGAAGAAGGCTTCTTCACCCGCAAAAAAAAAATTGCTAAGAGTACTGCTGGTTTGCGTTAACCTAGTTTGGACGCTGTGGTTTCTTTATTAAGGCTGTTTGATTGGGCCACCAATTCGCCCTGCGACAAAATCTATTACAGGCGATTGGGCCACCAATTCAACCTTCTACAGAGGCATACAGCCGATTAACTTTTCAGTACCGCCTTTAAACTACAGGCGGTTGAAATGTAGACGAGAGTTCCAAACTGGCAACATGTGGTTGTTTCACGTCAGTTGTTAATTATAAATCCTCTTATTACGAGCAACGTTACTTGATGACGAATAGGGGCAGGCAGTGGATATCCTCTGGGAAAAAAACTCAAAAGCAATAATTCTAAATATACTAAATCTGGCCAGGTTTCTTTTACCTGGTTTTTTTGACTTTTTTCTATCAGTGAAAACCGGATCAATCAGGACGTGCCACCTGCTTTACTGGGGGATCTGGTTGGGTACACATCTGGGTTCAGCTAGCGATGGTGGGTGAGATTTTATTCCAGTTTGCTACTGGTTGCATGTGAGCGCACGCATCGGCAGTTCTCATTGGTGTGCATGCATGATCTGTACCCGAGTCCGATTTCTCTACGTCTTCCTTGGCGACTGGCTTCCGCAATTCTTGTGGACGTTTCTGGATGGGTGTGCATGCGTGCCATGCTGTTTTGTTCTGTTTCGGCCGCGTCGTCCATTCGGTTTTTATTTGGCGTGATGGATTTCTCGGTTGTTTTTTCATACGAGCTTAACCGGTAGTTTCTGCTTAGTCGGTTGCCGCCTGTCGAGTAGTTTATGAAGCGATGATAGATTGATTGGTCGAGCAGTTTCTGGACGAGGATAGGTCGGCCGCCGCTTATGGGTGTATAAATCCTCATCGTCTCGAGCACACTCCCACATCCCCTCCTCCCTCTAGCTTTGTCGTTGTTTCTGTCTAGACTGTCAGCCTGACATTATTGTTCGTCTCATGCTCGGCTGGTGCCGTCGATGTCATCTCCTCACTACCTCGGCTCCCGCGGAAAGACTGCTTCATCAAAGGAGAAACTGGGGATCCCCCGGCTGCGTTCTGCCGAGAGCCGTGTATGTGGAGTTGAGGACGCACGTGGACGGATGGCGGAGAGAGGCACACGCAGATAATGGAGGCGGGGGCAACGATATTCTGCAAGGTGAGCTCGGCGGCTTCTGCTCTTATGGTCTCAAGGTAGAGCGTGCTCCTACATGGATTCCGTGCAGTTGGCGATATAGCGTCGGCACTCTTTCACGGCGACGGCTGCCGACGACACACAGCTGCTGGACGACTTCAAGGCGGCGCTGCTCAACCAGGCGTCGCTAGACAGCTGGACCGCGCGCGACGGCGCTTGCAGGTTCCCGGCGCGGTGTGCAGGGCCGGGCGCCTGACGTACGTCGCTCTCGCTCTCGCTCTCCGACGTCCTGCTCAATACCGACTTCCGTGCTGTCGCGTCCACCCTGCTGCAGCTCTGCGGCGTTGAGAGGCTCAGCCTCCGCAGGGCCAACGTCAGCGATGTGCTCCGGCGGCAGGTGCGGCAGCAAGGTCGAGTTGCTCGACCTCTCTGTAAATTCCGTGCTGCGCGGCTCCTTTGCCGACGTGACCGTGCTGGCCGGCTCCTGCGGGGGGCTCAAGACGTTGAATCTGTCCGGTGATGCGGTATGTGTTGCCAAGGACGCTGACGGTGGCGGGCAGGGATTTTGCGGCCCTGGACGCTCTCGACTTGTCCCGCAACAAGATCACCAGAGATGACGACCTCCGCTGGATGGTGGGTGCCAGCCTTTGTCTTTCCGGTGGCTGGACCTCGCATGGAACAAGACCTCCGGCAGCCTCTCGGACTTCACCAACTGCTACGGGATGCAGTACCTTGACCTGTTCGGCAACCTCACTGCCTGAGATGTCGCCGCCGGGGCGCTCTACGGATGCCGCAGTCTTAGAGCGCTCAACCTCTCCAGCAACCATCTCGCTGGCACATTCCCGCCCGAACATCGCTGGCGCCGTGTGTAATCTTCGCCCCTGCTGGCTTCTCTGCACCCCATGTCTTGTACCTCTGGTCTTCGGAGCCACATCGCGTGGGCATCCAATGGACAATGGACAGGTTGCAAGGTTATGTCATGCTTGATACATACATATGGAGCTTGGATGCATGTGTGTGATTGTGAGTTGTTGCTACTTCTGTTTATCCCGGGAATGAAATTGACTAGCATCTGTTTTATCTAAATTTCAGACTTTAGTTCTTGGTAACTTGCTACCGTTTGAGCAGCAAATTATCCTGATGGCGTGTGCAGTGTGGGCTGCTGAAGGACGGCGTCACGAGGCGGCGGAGATCCATCCTACCATGCGGACAGTGCCACACAGCAGTACCCTAGCCAGTCGCGCGACGACACCGGCTACGCCTCCTTCAAGGCCCAGTTGCAGTCCGTCATAGACGCCACCACTGAGCTTGCTTGGTCGGCTGCATGGTGCTCTCCGTGAACAAGAACACGAACAGGGGCACACTCACCGCGACAGCGCTGTTCAACATTCAAGGCCAGCTCCTGCAGGAATTCTCCAGCAAACTGGTCGTGCACGCGAGGTTTACTTCAATCTGAAGGACATGTCAGGTCATGGTCCTGTGGCTGTGGGTTTCTTGCGGCGATGGCTTGAGTTATCGGCGGAGGCGCGCAGGGTGTTGTTTGCCTTCCGTGTGGTGTCGTGTGGGCTAGATGTGAGATACGGAGAGAGATTTTTTTATATTCTTTTAGAATAATACGGGGAGAGATTGAAAGGGTATTGTGATGAATTTAATGGATATATTCGTTTTTAGCTAGGTAGAAATTGCTCTCTCTCTCTCTCTCTCTCTCTCTAATATGCTTCTTTGGTCTGTGTTTGTGCTTCCAGATGACGTGCTACTCTGTTTCGAGTTCTTTCTGAAGTGGGAGAAATCAAATTCCTGCTCATTAGTTTCCGATTTTGTCGTTCAGCAGTATCTGTCTATACTTCCATACAAGCAAGTGCGCCACTGCAGAGAGAACTAATTACTCAACAACATGCAGAGCTCAATCCAATGAATGAGAAATTGAGCATTGAGGCAGGAAAAGCAAACTCATTGGAGTGAGGCGATCAACTGCGCTCTCAGGTGGCATTATTCAAGAAAAAGGTACGAACTAATTAAGATTAGTGTTAAAAAACTAATTAATATCAATGTTGGATAGCCAGTGGCCAATCTAGCTTCTCTCTTTAACAGGCCTAAGCTACTGGCTAACTACAAATCTAGCTTCTCTCTTTATAGCAGGCCTGAGGTAATGTCAGTCTGAATCTGATATCACTCACGTACTGCTTGTTTCAGTGCAAAATGTGTATCAGTCAGTGTTCAGATAATACTTCCTTTAGCGTTTAAGGTTTTTGCAAGTTGATCTTTTATGGTTTCGTGAAGTTTCACTATTTGGATGATGTGGTCACCACAGGGGGTGCTATCATATTATTAATTTCGTATTTTACCTACAGCAGCAGAATTATTTTTAAGAACAGAAAACAGATATGCAAAGAATGTTTCTGCATATATTTTTAGGAAGATGATCCATGCCTATCCTCATGTGATGAACATGTGATTGATTTAGGTGTAGATAAATTAGGGTTAGTTCACTGGGCTGCTTGCTTAATGGCAAAAGAGTGCACTAATTATATGATTTAGGTGACAATGCATTATGCATGATTGTAATAAATCTACTTCTTTACCATCTTCAACTTTTACGTATATTGTTGTCCTTCTCTTTAATTGATAGAGAAAGATACACATAAAATTATCGTACATACTTCTTAATTTATAACTATTCATTGTTCTACTGTTTAGACCATAACATACATAGTCGCGACTTACCGATTGGCGCGGCGTGTCGCCGCGCGGGCTAAGCTAGTCATATACTATGAGATCTGAGATCATAAAGCATGGGATGCATAACACGGAAGAAAATGGCACAGAAAAGCCAAACTGGAGAGCCATCTAGATCGGCCGGCCAGCATTATATCCTGCGCACTTGCTCTCAGGAAAGAGCTCCAAGGCTGCAGCGTTCCCCCCGTGACCAACCGAATGAATCTGGATCACGCGGAGAAGCTTCTTTCCAGGTGGGGAATCATCATCAGATCAAACCAAAAGCAATATCAGAGAGAGACAGCAGGAAAAGAAGAAGAAAACCATCAAACTGAAGGCATGATCCGCAAAAACAATCATCAAAAAGATAGACGGCGGCAGTATTGCTGCGGCGGCGACATCAGATGCGGCGGCGGCGGCGACATCAGATGCGGCGGCGGATGGGAGGAGGAGAGTTCTGCTGCGCCGAATAGGGGGGCTGCACCCTGTTATATAGAGAGCTTGCTAGGGTATGGCGCCGCGTGGCAGTAACTGGGCCACGATGTGTAGTGCCGCCTCTTGGGCCTGAAAGACCCAGCGAGGAGGCCTGAAGTCATTTCCGCCAGAAGCCTCTTGGGCCTGAAAGACAAAAGGTCTGAAGGTAACAAGAAAGAAAAGAAGAACCCATAAAAAAAAGAATGCATACGAAAAAAAAATCAGAGAAGCATCTCTTTTAAAAGCTTGATTAGGAAAATGGAGATGATTTTTTTTTCAAAAAGGAGGACATTGGAGATGATTCTACATTCCTACATACTATAAATGTGACGTCAAACTTCTGGAGGTCCTATCCAACGCATTGGTCGCCATCAAATCGATTGCAGATATTGAAGCACAGAAGCTCACCACATCACGTTCCCCCTTTGTTCACTTAAAAAATGCGCCCGCGGGAACGCGCATAGTCGTCGAACACCTTATCCCCCCCCCCCCCACGCACACGCCTGAAGAGGAAATAATGTAGATTTCGCAACTGCACCAAGGAATGATAAAAAAGCCTCCACAGCCCTTGCTCCCCCCCCCCCCCCCCCCGCATCCTCACCGAGAGAGAGACAGACGAGATGCTCATCACGCACTTTTCTCCACCGCCGCATAGAGTTAGTCAAGATGTTGGTTCACCTTGTGCCACTTAATTGGATTATAAACTTACTTTTTGTGCTAGGCAACAAAATTCGGAGTCTCCTGGGTGGCAACTACGTAGCCGGTACATGTAGTTGCATACATGTTCAATTTCAGAGCTTTTTTTTATAGATGTTTTCAGTGTTGTATACATGCAGGTGCCATGCGTATTCATATGCACTGCCCAGTACCTTGTGGCAATAGAAATATTTTTGTCCTTACAAAAGAAAAGCTGCCGACAAATTTAAGGTGAAATTGCCATGTACAATACCTAGAGCCTGCCCTCTAGAAAACAAACAAGAAGAAAAGGTAAAAAAAAAGTACAAGTTGCCTTGCTTTTTTGGAAAACAATTTCCTAAATATTATTTCTATCACCACATATTTTGGGCATACCATGGCAAAATTATTGTGCATACCATAGCGAATCCTTTTTTAAATGTCATAACAAATTTTGGGTAGGGGAGAGGTGGAGGGTGAAACACATGGATTTTTTTCACTGTTCGTAGCTTGTACTAGCTTTGGCAAGTAGGTTTGTCCCATCGGTGCCATGTGACCAGAACAAACATTTCTTCTAAGTTTGTCATGTGACCAGTACAAACCTATTTCCCAAATTTTCCATGTGACAATTATTTTTCCCACCAAATGTTACCATTATTTTGAGAATAAAACACCTAAATTTGCCATGTGACCCTCAGAAATTTGTGTACGAGTTACCATTATTCAGAAAAACATTTTGTTTTCGTAATTTGCCATGAGATATGTACAAACTTTACTATGAAAATTACCCATTTTATCATGGCAAGTTTGTGTGTTTTTCATTTTTCTTTAAGGTGTTTGTTTTGCCAAATTGGTACAAAATTATTCTACAACTGGCACAATATATGTAGTGTCTTTAAAAAAATTGTCAAGCGGCCTTGCGAGCCTTTTTCAAAATTAGTGTAGTTTATGCCACTACAGCATGGTAGAGATTCAGAGGCATTGAAAAATGCCTTTAAAAGCTCAAAAGGCGTCCTCAAAGACATAAGAAGGCACTTTAGAAAAATGCTAGAGATGGTCTTGAAGGGAAAGGTTTTTGCAGGCGCTTCGGTAGAATGCCTCCGATGCTCATATAATTGAAGGCGTTTTAGAAGAATGCCTCAATATATCCTTGAGGGCGTTTTGAAGTACGCCTGTGAAACTGCACCCGGTAAAGTAAAAGAGGCAAGGTCACACACACACGTACACACACACATGTACGCACCCCGTATGTCTGTCAGTATATTGAATCCCATTCCTGTACGCACACGCACACACACATGTACAGGTCATACCCATACCCATACGCCATACTGAATCACACTGCACAGCGTCATTTTTCCTATTACATGTTAGAATCTTTAAGAGACGATATGTGGCTCCCCTTTTAAACAGGTGAAATCTTAGATCAGTAGGCGGTATGGGACTAAATAAATTGCTAAGTTCTTTGTGAGCGAAGAGTGACTCGCGTAAAAAAAATAGAGAAGGCATATGATCGTATTGAGTGGAGTTATCTTCAGGGCTGCTTGTGTCGGCTTGGTTTTGCTCTGGCCTGGATTGAGTCAGTCATGAGATGTGTTACCAATGTCCGGTATGCAATCAGGGTTAATGGTGAACTCACTGAACCTGTGGTTCCTTCGCGTGGTATTCGTCAGGGGGACCCAATCAGCCCCTACCTGTTTCTTTTGTGCACAGGAGGCTTGTCGAGTCTGTTATTACAGAAGGAGAATTGTGGTGACCTACATGGCATCCGCAACGGCCGCTCTGGCCCACCTATCTCACATCTCCTGTTTGCCGACGACAGCATTTTCTTCGCCAGAAGTGACATTCGTAGTGTGGCCTCTTTGGATTCCACCCTGAAACTATTCTGTGAAGGATCGGGGCAGCTTATCAATAAGGACAAGTCCTCTATAATTTTTGGCAATAGGTGTCCTGACAGTGTGAAGCACCGTGTCAAGGCAAGGTTGGGAATCACAAACGAAGCTTTCCATGGGTCCTACCTTGGCATGCCTACTGAAGTTGGACATTCTCCTACGAGTACTTTTAAATTTCTCCCTGACAGGGCATGGCAGCGTATACATGGTTGGTCTGATAGGCCTTTGTCCCGAGCAGGGTTGGAAGCTTTGCTAAAATCAATTATCCGGGCAATTCCGACTTTCATTATGAGTTGTTTTCAGCTTCCGGTGACTACGTGTGAGAAATTCCGTCAAATTATTTCAGACCATTGGTGGGGCAGGGAAAATGGTAAGAAGAAGCTGCACTGGCGATCCTGGGAGTGGCTCACTACGCCAAAATCCCTAGGGGGAATGGGCTTCCGTGATATGGCGCTTTTTAATCAAGCTATGCTTGGAAAGCAAGGATGGCGCTTACTCACAGAACCAGATTCGTTATGTGCCCGGGTTCTCAAAGGCAGATACTTCCCTCAAGGAGACTTTTGGAATGCTATAGCTCCTCGGTCCGCATCAGTCACGTGGCGTAGTATCCTTTATGGCCGGGATCTTTTGAAGCAAGGGATTTGTTGGGGGATTGGTGATGGTAAAAGCACTCGTATATTGTCTGATCATTGGATCCCATCCTTTCCTCCTGGCTTGATTAGGACAACCTCGCCAATCCCGGAGTCAGCCACAATTCATTGTTTGTTGGGCGAAGATACTGGTTGTTGGAATGATGAGACTGTGTGTGCTTTCTTCGCATCGGACATTGCGGCAGCGATCCTACAGGTTCCTATCAGTAGGCACGGAGGTTCAGATTTTGCATACTGGCCTGTTACCAGGTTGGGGGATTATTCTGTTCGTTCGACATACAACATGGCTCGGACGAAACGATTCCTGGAAAGAAATAGTAATAGCGGTCGTGGCCAATCCTCTAACAGAGCAGCGGAGGAGAAGGAGTGGAAATCTATATGGTCTGTTATTGCACCTAACAAGATGAAGATCGTCTTATGGCGTTTTGCACATAACTGTTTGCCTTGTGGGGAACAACTCTGTAGACGCAAGGTTCCTGCTCCTGCTGCATGTGCTTTCTGCGGCCGGCTGGAGACTATCGAGCATGCCTTGCTCTTCTGCCATTTTGCAAGAAATGTGTGGGATGAAGTGAAGAATTTCTTTCATGTCCAGCTGCGCCGTGGTGAATTCAGGTCTCCAAAACAGTGGCTTTTTTATTTCTTATCTCGATGCTCCGCTCGTGAGGCAACTGTGATGGATGTAACCATTTGGCACATTTGGGATGCTCGAAACTCGGCTCGAAACACTCCTGAAGTTCCTATTCCAAGAAGTAGTGCAGGCAAAATTCGTAGTTATGTTCAGATGATTTTCAAACATGCTTACAAACCTGTTCCTGTGAATAGATGTGAGACTATTGCTTCCAGCTCAAATTGGTCTCCACCGCCTCCAGGTACAGTTATGCTATTTTTTGATGCAGCTTTATTTCATAACTCCAACAAGTCTGGTGCTGGTGTAGTAGCTCTGAACCATATGGGTCATTGTATCAAGGCGTGTACTGATGTGTTGCCTGGTGCACTCACCCCCGAGATGGCTGAAGCTTTGGCTCTTCGCATAGCAGTTGACATGGCACGTCAAGAACACTTTTCCCATGTGATCTTTGCCACTGATTGCCTTTCTTTGATGCAAAGGCTGAAATCCAAAGCCCAAGATCGTTCTGTGGTTGGTTCCATCGTGGCTGATATCAAGCTGGCAACTCTGGGCTTCTCCTCATTCTCTTTTGTGCATGTTCGTCGGCCATGTAATGTGTTGGCTCATGTTTTAGCTAGGTCTTGTTATAATTCTACTGGTCTTTGTGTTTTCAACTATGCTTCGGAGTGTATCTGGGAGACTTTGTATGACTTTGTTGTTTAGTCAATGAAGTGCCGACTTTCAAAAAAAAACATTTGCTTGTTTAATCTAGGAAGCGCCAGGATTTTATAATGTATCTACTGGCCAGGTGGGTCGCTGGAGTGGAAGGTCGTGCAGGTAGATACTTGAAACAATAGGTGCTAAATCGAAAAATATAACCGAGCTTTCGAGGCGTTTTCGTCTGTAATGCCTTCAAAGTGCGTGCTCGCACTTTTCAAAACGCCCCCTATACTCTGATATATTAAGTCATTTTCTGGAAACGCCTCTCAATCTGTAGTAGCATTTTGCAATATGCCCTGTAAACTATTACATATTACAGCAGTTTTTCAGAATGCCACTAATTCAGCATGTTTTGAGGCATTTTTCCAGAATGCCAGCTAACAATGGGCCTTTGAAGGCGTTTTGCCAAAATGCCTTTAAAGAGAGGTAATCTGAGGCGCTTTTTTAATGCCTTTTAGAAAAGGGACAAGTATATTTTTCGTCCTTCAACTCTTTCGAAAGTATAGCAATGGTCCCTCGACTCCGAAACCAGCAAAACTTAGTCCCCCAACTTTCAAAACCGGATAAATTGATTCTAGCCACCGGCAGGCAGGTATACGTGAACGTACGTATTGATTCGGCCCGCTGGAGATGCAAGCGAAACACATCGAACACGCTGATCCGATCTCGCCCAGAATACACACGCACACGATGTGTTGCTCCCCGGACTGCACCTTACACGCCGCTGCATACGATCAGATGCATGGCCAACGCCGTCAATGGAGGTGCCAGCGGACGGCTTGTCCGAGCTCGCCGCCTCGAGCTCCTCCTCCTGCTCAGGCCTCCTGTCCAGAAGGTCAGCGGCGTCGTGCCGGGCGCAGGCTGCAGCTCGACGACCCGTGCAACAGGGAGGCCAAGTCACTCGTCTGCCAACGCCACGCCCTGGGTCATCGAGCTCCTCTGGCCGCTCAAGCGCTTCATTTCCGCCGCATGACCGTCATGGACGACGCTGTCCAGCTTCTCATCCGAACTCGCCGCGCCTGGGAGTTCTGGGGACCCTTGATGACATGCACTGTGTTTTAAAAAAAATGACATGGACTATGACGTGGCGGTCAAACCTAGGTGACGTGTCAAGTTTTTTGGTCAAAACCGTGTCCACATCAGATGAAAACCACTCGAAGCGGTATGAGGAACTAAATTAATCCGGTTTAAAAAATTAAGGGACTAAGTTTTGCCGGTTTTTGAATTCAAGGACTATTTCTATACTTTCAAAAGAGTTTAGGGACAAAAAGTATACTTGTCCCTTTAGAAAATGCCTCTGTTTCTCAACCGTGTTGTAGTGTGCCATGATGTTTTTATATATTTGCCGTGGGGGTATATGGAAATTTACAAAAAGAAACTATAATCATGGCAAAGTTTAGATAAGAACAAGGGGCCGGTCGGATCGCCAATAGCTACCACGCCAAAATCTTGGTGTTGACTAGTTGCATGGGTAGGCGTTTGGATTAAAGCCAGGAATCTGTTTCCACGTCAATATTTTGGTCGTCTAGTTCAGATATTGCGCCCGCACGCGGGCAGTACGTGGGCGGCCGATTCCTCTGCCAATTTTTTGGCTTCCCTGATTTGGTGTGGCAATCCCGCCTGAATTCCAAATGGCCCCTAAATATCCAAAGTTGCCATGTGGCCCCTTTTATAAATTTCATATAATTTGCCATGTGACATTTTTTTTACATTTACCATGCCATAACGCATTTTTCTTAAAGTTGTCAAGTCAATGTACTATGTTTTTTTTAAAAGAAAACCGTAGGAATCTCTCCGAGGGTAGTAGGTCGGGGGAGCACCTTCCCTTTGCCTTATGGGACCCTCGATCATACTCTTTTCTGATAGCCAGAAAGGAATGACCTAACTTACCACTGAGTAGGCGCCCTTTTTCTTTTCCTTCTAAACTAGCTGCTCTCGCTCTACCAGTTCGTACTGAACTTTCACTTTCATTTATTTCATTTATAGGCGGGCTTGATTTTTCGATTTGCATTATCCGTTGGATCCAAATCCATATCATTATCCTGATATTTACTAAGTCCAATTTGAGAATTTCTGATATTTGCCATCAACTATAGAACAAATTTCAAAATTTCCAATGACATATTTTTTTCCTACCGTTGCCATAAATTAGGGATTTTTTTCATAACCATGGCAAATTTTTAGATCGTTCGTTTGCCATGCGAATGTACTATGTGCATACAATTTTTTTAAAATTTTACCATGCCATTGTACTATGTTCTTTTTGAATTTGCCATGACATAATTTTTCTACATTCACCATTTATCAGTGATCATTTTAATTTCTTACACCATGGCAAATTGCACTGCTAGACCATGATAACTTTACTTACAAATACATGACAATTTATTTTCATAGCCATGTCAAATTAATTTTTCGATAGACCGAGGTAAATTTATTTTTCAGTTCCATGACAAAATAACTTCCAGAGCCACGACAATTTAGTTTGTCTCTGGTCCATGTTAAAATTTATTTCCTAGACCATGTCAAATTTATTTTCAAAGACATGCAACTTTATTTTCATAGCATGTCAATTTTATTTCCAGAATCCTGGCAATTTTGTTTTCCCTGGAGCCATATGTTACTATGGAAATTTTATTTTCATAGTATAGAAAGTTTATTATTTCTATCAAGACAAGTTTTGATACATTACAACAATTTTATCATTTCTGCCCCCCCCCCCCCCCCCCCCCCCCCAATGTCGTCCTTCCCCAGGGCGACTCGGGCGGCGCCAACTCCTCCCGGCTCAACCCCCTCCCCCTCAGGCTTCCCCTCCCTCGCCGCCGCTTAAGGCATCCCCCGGGCAAAGCCCTTTCGGATCTGGCGGCACCGGGCAACAACTCTCAGCGCGACGCCATCCTTGAGCAGGGGGCTCGGGTGGTGGCCGACGGCGCGGTGCTCCCCCGGCGCGCGGCGACGAGCACTGAAGTGGTGGTGGATGGTGGTGGTTGTGGGCGTGAACCGTTGCCTCGGTGCTCCTGTTGGTCCGCACGTGGGTGGTGGCCGCGCCGACGAAACGGGGTGTGGCGGCGATGACATCGGCGGGCCGAGGGGTTGCAGATGCGGCGGCGTTGCTACTCGTTGGAGCTTGGGCGTGCTGCTGCGGATGCTCAGGCAAGCTGCGTCCTGGATCCGTGGGAATCTTCCCCTGGATCTGGAGATCGGCTTCGGACCCGATGGCTGCTTTTGGCCTTCGACCGAGGCTGGCTGGATTCATGCGGCCCCCAGGTCTGCCTCTGCGCGGCCGTTGCTGGCCTTGTTGCTAGCCGACTAGGTGGGTCAGGGCTCCAGGCGCAGCACCGGATCTGGCGTCTCGGGCCACCGAGATGGCTGCTGCTCAGCATTGAGGTGGTGGCTCGTTGCTGGGAGCTAGGTTGTGCGCAGCAGACGGAGGTTGGTGGAGGATGGCCGGGGTGGTGCTCGTGACAGACCGGCTGCTCTGGTCAGAGGCGTAGGAGACTACCAGGAGAAAGTCTGTCTCTGGCTTTGGCCGGAGCCGGGAGCGGCAGCGTCCGTGGGCGTTGCTACCTTCTTGAGGGCGCTGTTGTGGTGATGTCACTGTTCAAAAAATCTTTCGATTCAGCGATTAATCTTTCAATTTATCACTAACCACTAACCGATACGATTATGACTTATCTTCATCGTTTATCTTTTGGACTGATTTATCGCTCTGACAAACGATTTATTGGGAATCTATTAATAAATCAGACCTATTCATAGCACTATGTTTGTAAAAACTATGTTTATTTATGTTTTGTGGCCTTGTTACGCAATATGTATTGTTGTTCTATTTTGTTTTTTATTATACAAGGGTTCAAAGGCTAGGAATCAAAGTAACACTTCTGTCCAATATAGTTTTGGTGTGGAATATAGCGTATTTTAGTGTTGGTAACCTGATATTTGCAAAATATATGCGATTAATAGTTGACCAATAAAATCAATTAATCGGCCGATTTCTGACTAATCTCTAATCCCTAACTGACCGAGACGATAACGATAAGCGATATCCCATTGGGTGATGTGCTCCTCTGCCTTGTCGTTCCCTGCTCCGAGGGAAACCTCAGGTCTGTGCTCTTTTGGATCGGATAATGGCGGCAGCTTGCATTGTTCCCTTTTTGTGGGCATCATTTCTGGAGTAGGGGTCAGTTGGGGGACCGGTGTTGATTTGACGATGGTGGTGGTGCGGCCAGTTTGGGTTCGACGGTGGTTGTTTGGTGGTGTTCTTTGGGGTTTGGCGACGGTGCCTTTGGCATCGTGGGACAACCATTTGTTTTTCCCCCTAGTGAAGGTGTCTCACCCATGTTGTTAGCTTGCTCAAGACCCTCCCATGGCTGCCGATGTGTTGCGGTGAGCTCCGTGCACTTGGTGATGTCTCGGTTCTTCTTTGATCATTGATGGTGCAAGATGCCTGCCCAACTTGCTAATCGTCATGTTACCGTGGTGGAGCTCCCAGTCAAGGTTCATGTTTAGTTGCACTCATTGATTGTGGATGCTTCTGGGTTGTGTCGTGGTCTCGGTATGCATGTCAGTTCAGTGCGTTAGGCTGCTTGCAAAGTTCGAGTATTGTGATCCCTCGATGACACCCCACATCTACGAGTGTCTTTCATGGCGATGGTTCTTCTGTCTACTAGCTTGGTGTGCCATGTCTGGGTGTTGCTTGTACGGTTTTTGGCCTGGTTTCCCTCATAAACGGGTCACTTTGTATAGGTTTTCGATCTGGTTTCCGTTATAAACTGGACCAGCCAATGCTTAAGGGGAAACTATTGGCTTGGCAGTTTCTTGAGCAATATATTCAGGTGGGGATTCCCTCCCACCCGGGGACCGTTCATTTTTTTTAATTTCTACCATATGTTATGAGAAATAAAATATAGAGCATGGCATTTCTATTATAATATCATGCCAAAAATCCATTATGTCATTTTTGCTATTTTGTAGGCAAATTTGCCATGTACTTGGAAATTTAGATGTCATGACAAATTAATGCTTTAAGAGTTCTGCTCATTACTTTTCCTGATCATGTTTGCAATGTTTTATCTCAACCGCAAGGCAAGACGGTGATTATGGAATTTTATTATTTATACCATGGCCTTTTCTTTCATTGCATGTGTTTCAAATGTTATGACAAAACAAAATATAGAGCGTGGCATTTTTTATTATATGATGATGGCAAAATTCTTGTACGTCTTTTTATTATTTAGTATGCAATTTTTTCATGTAGCTGGAAATTTAAATGTCATGGCAAATTAAGTTCAATAGGATTGACATGCGTTGCATAGGGCTCTGCCTCCTCCTCCAAGAAAGAAAGTTAGGGTTCGTGCCTCTCGCCGGCGCCGGCGCAGGTTCGCCTCGTCTCCGATGGCCCTAGGGCCATGGAGGCGCGGTGGATCCTGGCAAGGACCGGCTGGAGGGCTCCGTTTTTAGTCATTTTTTTAATCTTGTTAGGGTTTGTGTCCTACTCAGAAAGGCGAGACGGCGGCGGCTCCCTGAAGATGGAATAAAGGTCTCCCCGCCTAGCCCCCGTTCCGGCGGTGCGTCTAGCATCCTTGATGGGCGTGTGGAGGTGTGTCTCCGGCAGATCTATCTTTGGTGGATTTGCTCGGATCTCGTTGTTGTTTGTCTACGTTCGTGTGCCTTCGGTTTGGATCCTTCCGATCTATGTTATTTTTCATCGGCGGCGGTTGCTGTTCTGGGGTCCTGGTCCTATGGGGCCTTAGCACGACGACTTTCCGACTGTCTACTACAACAAGTTGTGCCCGGCTCCGGCGATGGAGGGACGATGACGGTGGCGCGCCTTCGGCTCGCTTCGGTGCTTGTAGTCGTCGCTAGGTGGTCTACGATTCTGGATGTAATTTTTATTTCTGGTATTCGTTATACTGCCATGATTGAAGATGAATAGATTGGAAGTTTTTCTGGAAAAAAAATCAATAGCTACGATTTTTTTCGTGGACATTATTTCTAACTGGTGGCCATGCGATAGTTTCATTATAAAAGGTTGGCTAATTTGTACTCCCTCTCTGTAAACTTATACGTATTAGTTTACAGAGGTGGTATGTTTGTAGTCAATCAATTCGGATGAAAGGCTGTTTTTCGTTGTGCTGAAGCTGGGTCTTTTTTGGCCCAATTTTTCCTTACCACGTGTTGTTTTTAGCAACCCTTTTAAGGGCCAGTTCTCCACAGCTTTTCCCAGAATCGTCACTCTATATTTTTTTACAATCCTAGCTAATTAGACTTTAACTAAATAGGATTGTAAAAAAAAATTGGAGTGGCGATTCTGTGAAAAGCTGGGGAGGGGGGCGATTCTGGGAGAATCACCCAAAAGAACTGGGCCTAAGAGCGCCCATATTTTTTGACGTGAAGGCCAGGAGTGGTTCGTGCTGGTGGTCGATATCCCATCAAAGGAAATGTTTATTTGTTTTCCCCTTCTAGGGCAACGATTCATTCGATCTGGTTTCGATCCAGAATCCAGATCAGGCGTTCGCTCAAATTGGGATCCATGTGCCATTTGTGATTGTCGACTAGCTAAGTGCCCGTGCGTTGCAACCGGGATACATATTCTAGTGGTTCATACATCAATCATGTTGGACATACAAATTTCCGTGGTTCAACATCAACCGTGTCAAACATATAGTTATGATCCTCATGCATATTATATGACTAACCCCCCCCCCTTCTCCCCCACTTTCTAGTAATTGTGCACCTGTTAATACCACTTGATTACAAATACTGGAAGCAAAAGAATTTGTAACATAAAATGTTTTCTCATACCAATTGCAGCTATTCCATGTTGGAAATTTAATTTTCTACGAGAAGGATTCAGCTTGAGCAATTATAGCTTGTCTTATAAAACATATTGCCACTGTAATTTGAAGAGTCGCGCTATTGCATACCTGTCAATCAAGCAAACAGTGTATTTCCCCAATACAAAATTGCAGGGTTGGTGTCCATGAGAAGGCGCATCAACTTGGAAGAATATCATCATCGCTCAGGTTCAGCTGCATTATGACATGATGCTTATGTGATTCTTGGAAGGTTAAACACTACCGCCAGAAAAGGCGTCCCCAAAGACGACGATATGCTTACGTGATTCTTGAAAGGTTAAACACTACCGCCAGAATCTCATCATCATCCATGGAATCCAAGTTATATTCAGCACACGTCAGCAATAGTAACCTGCAGAACAAAAACAGGGGAATATGAGGTGGGAGGGAGCACGAACTGAAACAATGGCCGGTGACTGGATCGGCGACACGTACGAGCCCAGCGGCGGCGGACCCGGGAAGGCCAGGAGCTCAGGCCCACGCCATCCTCAACGTCGAGGGCGAAGTAGCTCTGGGCGGCTGCTTCGAATCCTTTGGTCGCCGGCTTCGGCGGCCTCGGTCCGTCGCAAGTGGCAGGTTTCGGACGGGAACCGGGCGGCATCGGTGGTGGCGGACTGCAACTCACAAGATTGGAAGAGGAAGTGGGCGACGCCGGATTTGGTGGTGAGATTGTGGTGTCGACCAGATTGGGATGGTTAGAGCCAGGGGAGCCGATTGGTGTGGGTTCGTTCGGGAGCGAGATCGCGTTGACTCACTTACAATTTTTTTTCACGCGGAAAACCAACATGGGAGAGAACGCGGGGTGAAGGGACCGACGATTCGGGCGACGTAAGGGGGGAGACGGATCCTTACGCTTTTTTTAAAGTAATATATATAGTAGAGATAGCATCTAGCCCGCGTTTCGACGGTAGCAGCTTGACGGTGATGCACGTTGGTAGCTTGACCGCGCTTCGACAATCATGCTTTGTTCTTGGCGCGAGAAGGCCAGACAACACAAGTGATTTGCCACCTGATTTTTTGTTTTATCTCTCGCTAATTGCAGTCAAGCAAGGTACCTGTTGAATGGGCTAGGTAGGGAAAGATCGACATATCAGACTGCCTTGAGGCAAAGCCAAAGGAGCCCGCTCCAAAGCAGGTTGACATGGCAAATCACTAGTACAAATACCCGTGCGTTGCAACGGGTAAGAAAATCACAAAACTTGCTTCATGTACATTACGTGTCATTTTTTATACTCAATTCAGATAAACATCGGTGATAAGGTTACCCTAACATCCTTCATCCGATGGAAGACTAGGGGTGCATGGACATGGAATAGTCTATGAATCACTTTTATATTCTGCTTTTGAGAAAACACAAATATTTCTTTATTGTTTTTATCAAATTGAACATTTTTTGAAGTTTTAATTTTTTTATTAGAATTAGAACATGTTTTAAAGCCGAATTGTTTTTGAAGCCATGTTTTTTAATCAAAAAAAGTGTGATTTTTTCTAATTTTGTGAATAATTTTAAATGTAATTTGGGACACTTTTGTTTGGAAATTTGGGGCAATTTTAAAAAGCATGAACATATTTAAAAATGTGAATATTCTTTGAAAGTAAGAACAATTTGAAACACCCTTTATCTTTAAAAAAACACACCCGCTCAGTGTCCGCAGTTAAAAAAGGATTGTTGGTACCTGGACTATGAAGTATTGAGTTGAGAAAGTCGTATGATGTGCTCCCATGGCTCCTACTTAAGCTTAGCACTAACACCGGGTGCAAAAGGAGTAGTGTATGTGCATTTAGTGGGATATACAAACGACGGAATTGTTGTATACTATTCGAAAGTTTAATAACTAATACATTTTTCTAAAAAATTCAAAACATTTGAATGCAAACATATTTTTACTATGTTGGATTTTTTAGAGATAGTTGGTTGTTTGGTTTGAAGAGTTTTTTTTTAGCAAATATGCACTTGTATTGCAACGAAAGAGAAAATTGATGTATCCATCAAACACCCATCAGTGCAGAAGCAAGCATTTCACATAGATGATCTCTTTCTCTAAAAAACACATGCACTTTGAAGAGACGCCCGCACACCTCTCTTCCGTTCTCTATCACAATAAAAAACAATTTCCTCTCCGTTTCGGGCTACAACCCAGATGTTCGTATATACTCCCTCCATTCTAAAATAGATGACTCAATTTTGTACTAGAGGGAGTATATATTTGTGGAACTTCAGCCCGCACCACGAGCAGACCTGCATAAACCAGGAAATAAGGCAGGAGCGAGTGTGGTGGTCCGATTAATTGTTGGTTTTGGCCCGACCTCTCCTTCCTGGTGTTGTCCGCCGCCGCTTCCTCTTTTCTTCCTCTGCTTGCTGCTCCATGGGTGTCCTGGTTCTCAGATTTGTTTCTCTTCTTTTTGCCTAAATTCCCCTGCTATATGTTGGATCTACCCACCGGTCACATCTTCTACGGTGGTTTCTCTACTATGCACATCTTTGGTTGTTTCTCTACTAGAGGCAATAATAAAATTGTTATTTTATATTTCCTTATTCATGATAAAGGTTTATTATTCATGCTAGAATTGTGTTGATCGAAAACTTAAATACATGTATGAATATATAAACAAACAATGTGTCCCTAGTGAGCCTCTACTAGACTAACTCGTTGATCAAAGATGGTTAAAGTTTCCTAACCGTGGACATGAGTTGTCATTTGATAACGGGATCACATCATTAGGAGAATGATATGATGGACATGACCCATCCGTTAGCTTAGCATTATGATCGTTACAATTTCTTAGCATAATGATCGTTCAGTTTTATTGCTATTGCTTCCTTCATGTCAAATACATATTTCTTCGAGTATGAGATTATGCAACTCCCGGATACCGGAGGAATGCCGTGTGTGCTATCAAACGTCACAACATAACTGGTGAAGGAAATATGCCCTAGATGCAATAATAAAGTTATTATTTATTTCCGTATTTCATGATAAATGTTTATTATTCATGCTAGAATTGTATTAACCGGAAAATTAATACATGTGTGAATACATAGACAAAACATAGTGTCCCTAGTATGCCTCTACTTGACTAGCTCGTTAATCAAAGATGATTAAGTTTCCTAACAATAAACATGTGTGTCATTTGATAAACGGGATCACATCATTAGGAGAATGATGTGATGGACATGATCCATCCGTTAGCTTAGCATTATGATCGTTACAATTTCATTGCTACTCCTTTCTTCATGACTTATACATGTTCTTAGACTATGAGATTATGCAACTCCCGAATACCAGAGGAATACCTTGTGTGTTATCAAACGTCACAATGTAAATGGGTGATTATAAAGATGCTCTACAGGTGTGTCCGAAGGTGTTTGTTCGGTTGGCATAGATCGAGATTAGGATTTGTCACTCCGAGTATCAGAGAGGTATCTCTGGGCCCTCTCGGTAATGCACATTATAATAAACCTTGCAAGAAACGTGGCTAATGAGTTAGTTACGGGATGATGTATTACGGAACGAGTAAAGAGACTTGCCTGTAACGAGATTGAACTAGGTATGAAGGTACCGATGATCGAATCTCAGGAAAGTAACATACCGATGACAAAGGAAATAATGTATGTTGTCATAACGGTTCGACCGATAAAGATCTTCGTAGAATATGTAGGAGCCAATATGGGCATCTAGGTTCCTCTATTGGTTATCGACCAGAGAGGTATCTCGGTCATGTCTACATAGTTCTCGAACCCGTAGGGTCCGCATGCTTAACGTTCGTTGACGATATAGTATTATATGGGTTATGTATGTTGGTGATCGAATGTTGTTCGGATTCTCGGATGTGATCACGGACATGACGAGGAACTCTGGAATGGTCTGAAGATAAAGATTGATATATGGGATAATAGTGTTTGGTCTCCGAAAGGGTTCCAGAATTCACCGGAAGGGGTTCCGGATGTTTCCCGAAATGTTTGGGGTACGAGAACACTTTATTTGGGCCAAAAGGGAAAGCCCACAAGGTTTTTGGAAAGCAAAAAAGAATGTTTTGCGGAGTCCAGGGGCTAGACGCCAGGGACCCTGGCGTCTGGGTCCAGACGCCCGGAACCCTGGCGTCTGGCCCTGGAGTCCGAGAAGGACTCTTGCCTTTCAGGTGAAACCGACTTTGTGGAGGCTTTTACTCCAAGTTTCGACCCCAAGGCTCAACATATAAATAAAGGGGCAGGGCTAGCACCCAAGACACATCAAGAAACACCAAGCCGTGTGCCGGCAACCCCCTCCCCTCTAGTTTATCTTTCGTCATAGTTTTCATAGTGCTTAGGCGAAGCCCTACGGAGATTGTTCTTCACCAACAACGTCACCACGCCGTTGTGCTGCCGGAACTCATCTACTACTTCGCCCGTCTTGCTGGATCAAGAAGGCAAGGTCGTCATTGAGCTAAACATGTGCTGAACATGGAGGTGCGTACGTTCGGTACTTGATCGGGACGGATCATGAAGGTGTACGACTACATCAACCGCGTTGACAAACGCTTCTGCTTTGCGATCTTCAAGGGTATGAAGATACACTCCCCCTCTCGGTGCTATGCATCTCCTAGATAGATCTTGCGTGATCATATGATTTTTTTTGAAATTGCATGTTACGTTCCCCAACAACTGGGTGATTATAAAGATGCTCTACAAGTATCTCCAAAGGTGTTTGTTGAGTTGGCATAAATCAAGATTAGGATTTGTCACTCCAAGTATCGAGAGGTATCTCTGGGCCCTCTCGGTAATACACATCATAAGCTTGCAAGCGAACGACTAAGGAGTTAGTCACAAGGTGTTGTATTACGGAACGAGTAAAGAGACTTTCCGGTAACAAGATTGAACTAGGTATGAAGATACTGATGATCGAATCTCAGGCAAGTAACATACCGATGGACAGAGGGAATTACGTATGTTGTCATAACGGTTCGACCGATAAAGATCTTCGTAGAATATGTAGGAGGCAATATGGGCATCCAAGTTCCTCTATAGGTTATTGACTGGAGAGGTGTCTCAGTCATGTCTACATAGTTCTCGAATCCGTAGGGTCAGCACACTTAACGTTCGATGACAATATAGTATTATATGAGTTGTGTGATTTGGTGACCGAATGTTGTTCGGAGTCCCAGATGAGATCATGGTCAAGACGGCGAGTCTCAAAATGGTCGAGAGGCAAAGATTGATATATAGGACGATGGTATTCGGACACCGAAAGTGTTTTGGGGGTTACCGGGTACTTATTGGGTCACCGGAAGGGGTTCCGGGCACCCCCGACAAAAGATATGGCCCCATATGGGTCGGCCTAAGTAGTAGAAGGAAAGGGGAGAAGGGAAAGGTAATTCTGGATTAGGATTCCCACTTCCTTCCCTCCCCCCCTCTTTCCTTCCCCCTTGGGGAAACATGGCAGGGGGCGCAGGGCAAGGCAGGCCCCTAGGGGACCGACGACCAGCCCTAGGGGACCGGCGGCCAGCCCTAGGGCGTGCCCTTGCTTCTCCCCTCCCCCTCCCACCTATATATATGTGGGAGGGGGCGCCTAGCACACACGAGATCAATTGTTAGTCGTGTGCGGCGCCCCCTCCACCGTTTACACCCCCGGTCATATTTTCGCAGTGCTTAAAGCCTTGCGGAGATCACTTCAACATCGTCGTCACCATGCTGTTGTGCTGACGGAACTCATCTACTACCTCGACGTCTTGTTGGATCAAGAAGGCGAGGGACATCACTGAGCTGAACATGTGCAGAACGCGGAGGTGCCATGCGTTCGGTACTTGAAGCACGAAGAAGTTCGACTACATCAACCGCGTTGTGAAATGATACATCCATTTTGCATCATGCTTTTATATTGATATTTATTGCATTATGGGCCGTTATTACATGATATATCACAATACTTATGCCTATTCTCTCTTATTTTACAAGGTTTACACGAAGAGCAAGAATGCCGACAACTGGGATTCTGGGCTGGAAAAGGAGCAAATATTAGAGACCTATTCTTCACAGCTCCGAAAGTCCTGAAACTCCACGAAAGTCAATTTTGAAATTAATAAAAAATACTGGCGAAAGAATCAGCATCAGGGGTCCACCCCCTGTCCACGAGGGTGCCCCCCCAAGGGCGCGCCCCCTGCCTCATGGGCCCCGTGGCAGCCCTCCGGTGCCCATCTTCTGCTATATGAAGTCTTTTACCCTGAAAAAATCATAAGCAAGCTTACAGGACGAGACTCCGCCGCCACGAGGCGGAACCTTGGCGGAACCAATCTAGGGCTCCGGCAGAGCTGTTCTGTCGGGGAAACTTCCCTCCAGGAGGGGGAAATAATCACCATCGTCATCACCAACAATCCTCTCATCGGGAGGAGGTCAATCTCCATCAACATCTTCACCAGCACCATCTCCTCTTAAACCCTAGTTCATCTCTTGTATCCAATCTTTGTACAAAAACCTCAGATTGGTACCTGTGGGTTGCTAGTAGTGTTGATTACTCCTTGTAGTTGATGCTAGTTGGTTTATTTGGTGGAAGATCATATGTTCAGATCCTTAATGCATATTAATACCCCTCTGATTATGAACATGAATATGATTTGTGAGTAGTTACATTTTTTCCTGAGGACATGGGAGAAGTCTTGCTATAAGTAGTCATGTGAATTTAGTATTCGTTCGATATTTTGATGAGATGTATGTTGTCTCTCCTCTAGTGGTGTTATATGAACGTCGACTACATGGCACTTCACCATTATTTGGGCCTAGAGGAAGGCATTGGTAAGTAATAAGTAGATGATGGGTTGCTAGAGTGAGAGAAGTTTAAACGCTAGTTTATGCGTTGCTTCGTAAGGGGCTGATTTGGATCCACATGTTTCATGCTATGGTTAGGTTTACCTTAATACTTCTTTTGTAGTTGCGGATGCTTGCAATAGGGGTTAATCATAAGTGGGATGCTTGTCCAAGAAAGGGCAGTAGCCAAGCACCGGTCCACCCACATACCAAATTATCAAAGTAGCGAATGCGAATCATATGAGCGTGATGAAAACTAGCTTGATGATAATTCCCATGTGCCCTCGGGAGCGCTTTTTTCATATAAGAACTTGTCCAAGCTTGTAATTTGCTACAAAAAGGATTGGACCATCTTTCTACACCTTATTTACTTTCATTGCTTGTCACCCGTTACAAATTATCTTATCACAAAACTATCTGTTACCTATAATTTCAGTGCTTGCAGAGAAAACCTTACTGAAAACCGCTTGTCATTTCCTTCTGCTCCTCATTGGGTTCGACACTCTTACTTATCGAAAGGACTACGATAGATCCCCTACACTTGTGGGTCATCAAGACTCTTTTCTGGCGCCGTTGCCGGGGAGTGAAGCGCCTTTGGTAAGTTGAACTTGGTAAGGAAACATTTATATAGTGTGCTGAAATTTACTATCACTTGTTACTATGGGAACTAATCCTTTGAGGGGCTTGTTCGGGGTATCTTCACCCCAACCAGTAGAGCAAAGAGTTGCTCCTCAACCTACTGAACCTACTGAAAATGTTTACTTTGAAATTCCTTCGGGTATGGTAGAGAAACTGTTAGCTAATCCTTTTACAGGAGATGGAACATTACATCCCAACTTGCACCTAATCTATGTGGATGAAGTTTGTGGATTATTTAAGCTCGCAGGTATGCCTGAGGATGTTATTAAGAAGAAGGTTTTCCCTTTATCTTTGAAGGGAGATGCATTGACATGGTATAGGCTATGTGATAATATGGGATCCTGGGACTATAAACGATTGAAATTGGAATTTCATGAGAAGTTTTATCCTATGCATCTTGTTCATCGTGATCGTAATTATATATATAATTTTTGGCCTCACGAAGGAGAAAGCATCGCTCAAGCTTGGGGGAGGCTTAAGTCAATGTTATATTCATGCCCCAATCACGAGCTCTCAAGACAAATGATTATTCAAAAAATTTATGCTCGGCTTTCTCTCAACAATCGCACCATGCTCGATACTTCTTGTGTTGGGTATTTTATGATGAAGACTATTGAATTCAAGTGGGATTTATTAGAAAGAATTAAACGCAACTCTGAAGATTGGGATCTCAACGAAGGTAAGGAGTCAGGTATGACACCTAAGTTTGATTGTGTTAAATCTTTTATGGACACCAATGTCTTCCGTGAATTTAGCACTAAATATGGACTTGACTCTGAGATAGTAGCTTCTTTCTGTGAATCATTTGCTACTCATGTTGATCTCCCTAAGGAGAAGTGGTTTAAATATAATCCTCCCACTGAAGTAAAAGTAATTTCACCTATTACAGTTGAAGAAAAGACTATCACTTATAATGATCCTATTGTTCCTCCCACTTATATTGAGAAACCACATTTCCCTGTTAGGATAAAGGATCATGCTAAAGATTCAACTGTGATTCGTAAGAGTAATACTATAACATATACACCACCTGAGCAAATTAAAGTTGAACCTAGTATTGCTATGGTTAAAGTTCTCTTGGCTGATAATATTGATGGTCATGTTATCTATTTCTATGATGACGCTGCTAGAATTGCTAGACCCGATGCTAAGAAACATAGACCTGTAGTAGGCATGCCTGTTATTTCTGGTTAAATGGGAGATCATTGTTATCATGGCTTACGTGATATGGGTGCTAGTGCTAGTGTAATGCCTTATTCCTTATATGAAGAAATTATGCATGATATTGCACCTGCCGAGGTAGAAGAAATTGATGTTACAATTAAGCTTGCCAATAGAGATACTATTTCACCAATTGGGATTGTTAGAGATGTTGAAGTCTTGTGTGGGAAAGTTAAATATCCTACTGATTTTCTTTTTCTTGGTTCCCCACAAGATGACTTTTGTCCCATTATATTTGGTAGACCCTTCTTGAATACTGTTAATGCTAAGATTGATTGCGAAAAGGATGTTGTTACTATTGGTTTAGGGGATATGTCTCATGAGTTTAATTTGCTAAGTTTCATAGACAACCCCATGATAAAGAACTGCATAGTAAGGATGAAATTATTGGTCTTGCTTCTATTGCCGTGCCTCCTACTGATCCTTTAGAACAATATTTGCTAGACCATGAAAATGATATGTTTATGAATGAAAGAAGGGAGATAGATGAAGTATTTTTTAAACAGGGTCCTATTTTGAAACACAACTTACCTGTTGAAATCCTAGGGGATCCTCCACCACCCAAGGGTGATTCCATGTTTGAGCTTAAACCATTACCTATACTCTTAAATATGCTTATCTTGATGAAAAGAAGATATATCCTGTTATTATTAGTGCTAACCTTTCATAGCAGGAAGAGCAAAGATTATTGAAAACTCTGAAGAAGCACCGTGCTGCTATTGGATATACTCTTGATGATCTTAAGGGCATTAGTCCCACTCTATGCCAACACAAAATAAAATTGGAAGAATACGCCAAACCAGTTATTGATCACCAACGACGGTTAAATCCTAAGATGAAGGAAGTGGTAAGAAAGGAAATACTAAAGCTCCTCGAGGTAGGTATAATTTATCCCGTTGCTGATAGTCAGTGGGTAAGTCCTATCCATTGTGTCCCTAAGAAGGGAGGTATTACTGTTGTTCCTAATGATAAAGATGAATTGATCCCGCAAAGAATTATTACAAGTTATAGGATGGTAATTGATTTCTGCAAATTAAATAAAGCTACTAAAAAGGATCATTAGCCTTTACCTTTTATTGATCAAATGCTAGAAAGATTATCCAAACATACACATTTTTGATTTCTAGATGGTTACTCTGGTTTCTCTCAAATACCTGTGTCAGTGGAGGATCAAGAAAAGACCACTTTTACTTGCCCTTTCGGTACTTTTGCTTATATACATATGCCTTTTGGTTTATGTAATGCACCTGCTACTTTTCAAAGATGCACGATGGCTATATTCTCTGACTTTTGTGAAAATATTTGTGAGGTGTTCATGGATGATTTCTCAGGTTATGGATCCTCTTTTGATGATTGCTTGAGCAACCTTGAACGAGTTTTGCAGAGATGCAAAGATACTAGTCTTGTTTTGAATTGGAAGAAGTGCCACTTTATGGTTAATGAAGGCATTATCTTGGGGCATAAAATTTCTGAAAGAGGTATTGAAGTTGATAAAGCTAAAGTTGATGCAATTGAAAAGATGTCGTGTCCCAAGGACATCAAAAGTATAAGAAGTTTCCTTGGTCATGCCGGTTTTTATAGGAGGTTCATTAAGGACTTTTCTAAAATTTCTAGGCCTTTGACTAATCTATTACAAAAATATATTACTTTTGTCTTTGATGATGATTGTGTAGAAGCATTTGAAATACTTAAGAAAGCTTTGATTTTTGCACCTATTGTTCAGCCACCTGATTGGAATCTACCCTTTGAAATTATGTGTGGTGCTAGTGATTATGCTGTAGGTGCTGTTCTAGGACAAAGAGTTGATAAGAAACTAAATGTTATTAAATATGCTAGTAAAACTCTAGACACTGCCCAGAGAAATTATGCTACTACTGAAAAAGAATTTTTAGCAGTTGTATTTGCTTATGATAAGTTCAAACCTTATATAGTTGATTCTAAAGAAACTATTCACACTGATCATGCTGCTATTAAATATCTTATGGAAAAGAAAGATGCTAAACCTAGACTTATTAGATGGGTTCTCTTGCTACAAGAATTTGATTTACATATTATTGATAGAAAGGGAGCTGTGAACCCCGTTGCAGACAACTTGTCTAGATTAGAGAATGTTCTTGATGACCCACTACCTATTGATAATAGCTTTCCTGATGAACAATTAGTTGTCATAAATGCTTCTCTAACTGCTCCTTGGTATGCTGATTGTGCTAATTACATTGTCGCTAAATTCATACCACCTAGTTTTACATACCAGCAAAAGAAAAAGTTTTTCTATGATTTAAGACATTACTTCTAGGATGACCCACACCTTTATAAAGAAGGAGTAGATGGTGTTATTAGACGTTGTGTACCTGAGCATGAACATGAACAGATCCTACGCAAGTGTCACTCCAAGGCATATGGAGGACACCACGCTGGAGATAGAACTGCGCATAAGGTATTGCAATCCAGTTTTTATTGGCCCACTCTCTTCAAAGATGCCCGTAAGTTTGTCTTGTCTTGTGATGAATGTCAAAGAATTGGTAATATTAGTAGACGCCAATAAATGCCTATGAACTATTCTCTTGTTATTGAGCCATTTGATGTTTGGGGCTTTGATTATATGGGACGTTTTCCTGCCTCTAATGGGTATACACATATTTTAGTTGCTGTTGATTATGTTACTAAGTGGGTAGAAGCTATTCCAACTAGTAGTGCTGATCACAACACCTCTATTAAGATGCTTAAAGAAGTTATTTTTCCGAGGTTTGGAGTCCCTAGATACTTAATGACTGATGGTGGTTCACATTTTATTCATGGTGCTTTTCGTAAAATGCTTGCTAAGTATGATGTTAATCATAGAATTGCATCTCCTTATCACCCACAGTCTAGTGGCCAAGTAGAGCTGAGTAACAGAGAGCTTAAATTAATTTTGCAAAAGACTGTTAATAGATCTAGAAAGAATTGGTCCAAGAAACTTGATGATGCATTATCGGCTTACAGAACTGCATATAAAAATCCTATGGGTATGTCCCCATATAAAATGGTACACAGAAAATCATGGCATTTACCTCTTGAACTAGAACATAAGGCATATTGGGCTATTAAAGAGCTCAATTATGATTTCAAACTTGCCGGTGAGAAGAGGTTATTTGACATTAGCTCACTTGATGAATGGAGAACCCAAGCTTATGAAAATGCCAAACTATTTAAGGAAAAGGTTAAAAGATGGCATGACAAAAGGATACAAAAGCGTGAGTTTAATGTAGGACTATGTGTTGCTTTTCAACTCTCCTTTAAGATTTTTTGAAGGAAAACTTCTCTCTAAATGGGAAGGCCCTTACGTTATCGAGGAAGTCTATCATTCCGGTGCCATAAAAATCAACAACTTTGAAGGCACAAATCCGAAGGTGGTGAACGGTCAAAGAATCAAACATTATATCTCAGGTAACCCGATAAATGTTGAAACTAATGTTATTGAAACTGTAACCCCAGAGGAATACATAAGGGACACTTTCCAGAATGTTCCAAACTCCAAAAAGGAATAGGTACGTGGTACGGTAAGTAAACCAACTCCAAAATAGTTCTCATAGCAATTTTTCTCTGTTTTAGAATATTTAAGAAAATAGGAAAATAATAAGTAGTCCGGGAAGGACACGAGGCATCCATGAGGGTGGAGGGCGCGCCCTACCCCCCTGGGCGCGCTCCCCTGCCTCGTGGTCACCTCGTGTGCTCTCCGGACTCCGTTTTCTTGCACGATACTTCTTTCGGTCGGTAAAAATTCATTATATAATCTCCCGAAGGTTTTGACCACCGTATCACGCAAATATCCTCTGTCTTTGTTTTGAGCTGTTTTCTGTCAGACTTGTCAAGGCCAGGCATCATGTCACCCTCCTCCAACAATGAAGGCAACGATGCTTGGCTGATGAAGATGGAGCTGAAGAGAGAAGAACCCGGTGAGATCAACAAGGAGGATAGGATCAAGAAGGTTACGGAGGATCAAGCTCCATCGGGACAAGAAGACATCCAACCTCTTCCTGACCTCTTTACCCCAACTGAGATTTAAGTTTTCAAGATGATTGAGTTAGCTCGCATACAGAACAAGTATCTCACACGTGAAAATATTTTGTTGAAGGATCATATCATCGCACTCAAGGGCATTATCCGCAAGTTGGAAGAGCTCCTACACTCGATGTGCGACTATCCATCACCACCCTCTTCACCAGCAAAGAATACATAATCACATGGGTATGGTCACTCCCCTTGGCAACTGCCAAGCTTGGGGGAGGTGCCCCAGTATCGTATCACCATCACACTCCTACCTTTACCGTTTTACTTAGTTCGATCCTTTTAGTAATATCTCGATCTAGTAGAATAAAGTTTTGGTATGATTTAGTTTTGAGTTTTGCCTTATGATCCCTCTATGTAATCGAGTCCGTGAGCTATATATAATTAATATTAGTGTTGAGTCAAGGGCTTTGCTATTTTGACATGATCTTGAGGGATAAAAATAAAAAAGAATAATAAAAAGAAATAAAGAGATCGTATTGATCTTATGGAGAGTAATGACTTCACACATAAAGAGTATGATGAATAAAAGTTGTTGAGAGTTGGAAAACATAGTTTTGGTTATCGTTGCAATTAATAGGAAGTAATAAAGAAATAGAGGTTCTCACATACAAATATACTTTCTTGGACATCTTTTATGATTGTGAGCACTCATTAAAATATGACATGCTAAAGAGTTGATGTTGGACAAGGAAGACAACGTAATGGGTTATGTTTTCTTATATCTGAAATGAAGTATATTGTCATGGATCATCCAACATGTTGAGCTTGCCTTTCCCTCTCATGCTATCCAAATTCCTTGCACCAAGTAGAAATTACTTGTGCTTCCGAAATACCCTTAAACCAGTTTTGCCATGAGAGTCCACCATATCTACCTATGGATTGAGTAAGATCCTCCAAGTAAGTTGTCATGTTGTATGCAATAAAAATTGCTCTCTAAATATGTATGACTTATTAGTGTGGAGAAAATAAGATTTATACGATCTTGTGATATGGAAGTAATAAAAGCGAGAGACTGCATAATAAAGGCCTTAATCACAAGTGGCAATATAAAGTGACATTATTTTGCATTAAGATTTCATGCATCCAACCATAAAAGCACATGACAACCTCTGCTTCCCTTTGCGAAGGGCCTATCTTTTATTTTTGTCTTATACATTATGCAAGAGTCATGGTGATCTTCACCTCCCCTTTTTATATTTTATCCTTTGGCAAGCACCTTGTGTTGGAAAGATCCTGATATATATATATATATATATATATATATATATATATATCCAATTGAATGTAAGTTAGCATGAACTATTATTGTTGACATTGCCCTTGAGGTAAAAGGTTGGGAGGCAACACTATAAGCCCCTATCTTTCTCTGTGTCCGATTAAAACTCCATACCCATAAGTATTGCGTGAGTGTTAGCAATTGTGAAAGACTAAATGATGGTTGAGTATGTGGACTTGTTGAAAAGCACTTCCATTGACTCTTTCTGATGTTACAATAAATTGCAATTGCTTCAATGACCAAGATTATAGTTGTTAGTTTTCAATGAAGTTTCTGAGTCATACTTGACATTGTGAATAGATTGTTACTTTAACATAAGTAATCATATGACAAATATATGTTGCTGTTGTAAGAATGATCATGATGCCTTCATGTCTGTATTTTATTTTATCGACACCTCTATCTCTAAACACGTGGACATATTTTCTGATATCGACTTCCAATTGAGGACAAGCGAGGTCTAAGCTCGGGGGAGTTGATACGTCCATTTTGCAACATGCTTTTACATTGATATTTATTGCATTATGGGATGTTATTACATGATATATCACAATACTTATGCCTATTCTCTTATTTTACAAGGTTTACACGAAGAGGGAGAATGCCGGCAGCTGGGATTCTGGGCTAGAAAAGGAGCAAATATTAGAGACCTATTCTCCACAACTCCAAAAGTCCTGAAACTCCATGAAAGTCATTTTTTGAATTAATAAAAAATACTGGTGAAAGAATCAGCGTCAGGGGGCCCACACCCTGTCCACGAGGGTGGGGGGTACGACCCCCCTAGGGCGTGCCCACCTGCCTTGTGGGCCCCATGACAGCCCTCCGGTGCCCATCTTTTGCTATATGAAGTCTTTTACCCTGAAAAAAATCATAAGCAAGCTTACGGGACGAGACTCCGTCGCCACGAGGCGGAACCTTGGCGGAACCAATCTAGGGCTCCGGCGGAGCTGTTCTGCCGGGGAAACTTCCCTCCGGGAGGGGGAAATCATCACCATCGTCATCACCAACGATCCTCTCATCGGGAGGGGGTCAATCTCCATCAACATCTTCACCAGCACCATCTCCTCTCAAACCCTAGTTCATCTCTTGTATCCAATCTTTGTACCAAAACCTCAGATTGGTACCTGTGGGTTGCTAGTAGTGTTGATTACTCCTTGTAGTTGATGCTAGTTGGTTTATTTGGTGGAAGATCATATGTTCAGATCCTTAATGCATATTAATACCCCTCTGATTATGAACATGAATATGATTTGTGAGTAGTTACGTTTGTTCCTGAGGACATGGGAGAAGTCTTGCTATAAGTAGTCATGTGAATTTGGTATTCGTTCGATATTTTGATGAGATGTATGTTGTCTCTCCTCTAGTGGTGTTATGTGAACGTCGACTACATGACACTTCACCATTATTTGGGCCTAGAGGAAGGCATTGGGAAGTAATAAGTAGATGATGGGTTGCTAGAGTGACAGAAGCTTAAACCCTAGTTTATGCGTTGCTTCGTAAGGGGCTGATTTGGATCCACATGTTTCATGCTATGGTTAGGTTTACCTTAATACTTCTTTTGTAGTTGCCGATGCTTGCAATAGGGGTTAATCATATGTGGGATTCTTGTCCAAGAAAGGGAAGTACCCAAGCACCGGTCCACCCACATACCAAATTATCAAAGTAGCGAATGCGAATCATATGAGCGTGATGAAAACTAGCTTGACGATAATTCCCATGTGTCCTCGGGAGCGCTTTTCTCATATAAGAACTTCTCCAGGCTTGTCCTTTGCTACAAAAAGGATGGGGCCATCTTGCTGCACCTTATTTACTTTCATTGCTTGTCACCCGTTACAAATTATCTTATCACAAAACTATCTGTTACCTATAATTTCAGTGCTTGCAGAGAAAACCTTACTAAAAACCGCTTGTCATTTCCTTCTGCTCCTCGTTGGGTTCGACACTCTTACTTATCGAAAGGACTACGATAGGTCCCCTACATTTGTGGGTCATCATGAAACGCTTCCGCTTATGGTCTATGAGGGTACGCAGACACACTCTCCCCTTGTTTCTATGCATCTCCATGGATAAATCATTGCGTGTGCATATTTTTTTTTGTTTTCCATGCAACGATTCCCAACAGTGGCATCATGAGCCAGGTCTATGTGTAGATGATATGCATGAGTAGAACACAAAGAGTTGTGGGAGGTGATAGTCATACTGCTTACCAACAATGTCTTATTTTGATTCAGTGGTGTTGTGGGATGAAGCGGCCCGGACCTGTTAGGGAACGTAGCATGCAATTTCAAAAAAATTCCTATGCTCACGCAAGATCTATCTAGTAGATGCATAGCAACGAGAGGGGGAGAGTGTGTCCACGTACTCTCGTAGACCGAAAGCGGAAGAGTTTGCTTAACGTGGTTGATGTATTCGAACGTCTTCTCGTTTCGACCAATCAAGTACCGAACGTATGGCACCTCCGAGTTCTGCACCCGTTTAGCGCGATGACGTCCCTGGAGATCTTGATCCAGCAGAGTATCGAGAAAGTAGGTAAGTTCCATTAGCACGACGGCGTGGTGACGATGATGGTGATGTGATTCGTGCAGGGCTTCGCCTAAGCACTGCGAAAATATGACCGGGGGCGTACACTGTGGAGGGGGGGGTGTCGCACACGACTAGAAACAATTGATGTGTGTTCTAGGCACCCCTCCCCACGTATATAAAGGAGGGAGGGGGAGGGAGCCAGCCCTAGGCGCGCCCAAATAGGAGGAATCCTACTTGGGCTCCTAGATGGATTTGCCGCCCCTTTCCTTTTACCGGAGGGGGAAACAGGGGAAGAGAGAGGGGGAGAAGGAAAGAGGGGTCGCCGCCCCTCCTCCTAGTTCTATTCGGCCTCCTTCCCTGGGGGGGGGGGGTGCCACCCCTTGTGGGCTGGTTTGCCTCCCTCCTATGGCCCATATGGCCCATATCTTCCCTCGTGGGGTTCCGGTAACCCCCCCCCCCCGATACTCCGATATGTACCCGGTACATTCCGGAACACTTCCAGTGTCTGAATACTATCATCCAATATATCAATCTTTACCTCTCGAACATTTCGAGACTCCTCGTCATGTCCGTGATATCATCCAGGACACCGAACAACATTCGGTCACCAAATCTCATAATTCATATAATACAAATCGTCATCGAACGTTAAGCGTGCGGACCCTATGGGTTCGAGAACTATGTAGACATGACCGAGACACCTCTCTGGTCAATAACAATAGTGGAACCTGGATGCTTATATTGGCTCCCACATATTCTACAAAGATCTTTATTGGTCAAACCGTTATGAGAACATACATTATTCCCTTTGTCATCGGTATGTTACTTGCCCGAGATTCGATCGTTGGTTTGTTCATACCTAGTTCAATCTCATTACCGGCAAGTCTCTTTACTTGTTCCATAATGCATCATCTTGCAACTAACTCATTAGTCACATTGTTTGCAAGGCTTCTTATGATGTCCATTACCGAGAGGGCACAGAGATACCTCTCTGATACTCGGAGTGACAAATCCTAATCTCGATCTATGCCAACCCAACAAACACCTTCGGAGATACCTGTAGAGCATCTTTATAATAGCCCAGTTACGTTGCGACGTTTGATAGCACAAAAGGCATTCCTCTAGTATCCGGGAGTTGCATAATCTCATAGTCGGAGGAATATGTACTTGACATGAAGAAAGTAGTAGCAATAAAACTGAATGATCATTTTGCTAATCTAACGCATGGATCTATCGTAGTCCTTTCGATAAGTAAGAGTGTTGAACCCAACGAGGAGCAGAAGGAAATGGCAAGCGGTTTTCAGTAAGGTATTTTCTTCAAGCACTGAAATTATCGGAAACAGATAATTTTGTGATAAGGTAATTCGTAACGGGTAACAAGTAACAAAAGTAAACAAGGTGCAGCAAGGTGGCCAAATCCTTTTTGTAGAAAAGGACAAGCCTAGAAGAACTCTTATATAAAGCAAAGCGCTCCCGAGGACACATGGGAATTATTGTCAAGCTAGTTTCATCATGCTCATATGATTCGCGTTCGTTACTTTGATAATTTGATATATGGGTGGACTGGTGCTTGGGTGTTTCCTTACTTGGACAAGCCTCCCACTTATGATTAACTCCTCTCGCAAGCATCCACAACCACGAAAGAAGAATTAAGGTAAACCTAAACATAGCATGAAACATTTGGATCCAAATTAGCCCCTTACAAAGCAACGCATAAACTAGGGTTTAAGCTTCTGTCACTCTAGCAATCCATCATCTACTTATCACTTCCCAATGCCTTCCCCTAGACCCAAATCATGGTGAAGTGTCATGTAGTCAACGTTCACATAACACCACTAGAGGAGAGACAACATACATCTCATCAAAATATTGAAGGAATACCGAATTCACATGATTACTTATAACAATACTTCTCCCATGTCCTCAAGAACAAACATAACTACTCGCAAAGCATATTCATGTTCATAATCAGAGGAGTATTGAATAGCATTAAGGATCTGAACATATGATCTTCCACCAAATAAACCAACTAGCATCAACTACAAGGATTAATCAACACTACTAGCAACCCACGGGTACCAATATGAGGTTTTGAGACAAAGATCAGATACAAGAGACGAACTAGGGTTTGAGAGGAGATGGTGCTGGTGAAGATGTTGATGGAGATTGACCCACTCTCAATGAGAGGATCAATGGTGATGACGAAGCAGTGATTTCCCCCTCCTGGAGAGATGTTTCCCCGACAGAACAGCTTTGCCGGAGCCCTAGATTGGTCCTGCCCAAGTTCTGCCTCGAGATGGCGGCGCTTCGTCCCGAAAGTTTCTCTATGATTTTTGTAGGGCAAAAGACACATATAGCAGAAGATGGGATTGAGTCGGGGGCCTACCAGGGGGCCCACGAGGTAGGGGGCGCACCCTCCACCCTCGTGGCTGACTGGTGGGCCCCCTCTGGTGCTTTCTTCGCCCAATATTTTTAATATATTCCAAAACTGATCTCCGTGAAGTTTCAGGACTTTTGGAGTTGTGCAGAATAGGTCTCTAATATTTTCTCCTTTTCCAGTCCAGAATCCCAGTTGCTGGCATTCTCCTTCTTCATGTAAACCTTATAAAGTAAGAGAGAAAAGGCATAAGTATTGTGATATAACGTGTAATAACAGCCCATAATGCAATAAATTTATATAAAAGCATGATGCAAAGTGGACGTATCAACTCCCCCAAGCTTAGACCTCGCTTGTCCTCAAGCGAAAGCCGATATCGAAAAATATGTCCACATGTTTAGAGATAGAGGTGTTGATAAAGTAAGATACGGGCATGAGGGCATCATGATCATCTTTAGAACAACAACATATATTGTCATATGATTTCTTATGCCAAAGTAACAATCTATTCACATGGTAAAGTATGAATCAAAAACTTCATTGAAAACTAACAAACTATGATCTCAGTCATTAAAGCAATTGCAATTTATCATAACATCGGAAATAGTCAATATAAGAGCTTTTCAGCAAGTCCACATACTCAACTATCATTTTGTCTTTTCACAATTGCTAACACTCATGCGATACTTATGGGCACAAAGTTTCAATCGAACACAGAGAAAGATAGGGGCTTATAGTTTCGCCTTCCAACCTTTTACCTCAAGGGTAGTGTCAACAATAATACTTTATGAAAACCTACATCCGAGTCGATACATATGAATACCTATTGGATCTCTCCAACACATAGTGCTTACCAAAGGATAAAGTGAAAAAAGGAAAGGTGATGATCACCATGACTCTTGTATAAAGGTAGAAGGTAAAAATAAAAGATAGGCCCTTTGTAGAGGGAAGCAGAGGTTGTCATGCGCTTTTATGGTTGGATGCACAAAATCTTAATGCAAAAGAACGTCACTTTATATTGCCACTTGTGATAAGGACGTTTATTATGCAGTCCGTCGCCTTTATTTCTTCCATATCACAAGCTTGTATAAAGCTTATTTTATTCACACTAATAGAGCATACATATTTAGAGAGCAATTTTTATTGCTTGCACAGATGACAACTTATTTGAAGGATCTTACTCAATCCATAGGTAGGTATGGTGGACTCTCATGGAAAAACTGGGTTTAGGGATATTTGGAAGCACAAGTAGTATCTCTATTTGGTGCAAAGAATTTTGGCTAGCATGAGGGGGAAAGGCAAGCTCAACATATTGGATGATCCATGACAATATAACTTATTTGGATATAAGAAAACATAACCCATTACGTTGTCTTCCTTGTCCAACATCAACTTTTTAGCATGTCATATTTTAATGAGTGCTCACAATAACAAAAGATGTCCAAGATAGTATATTTATGTGTGAAAACCTCTCTTTCTTTATTACTTCCTATTAATTGCAATGATGACCAAAACTATGTTTGTCGCCTCTCAACAACTTTTATTCATCATACTCTTTATATGTGAAGTCATTACTCTCCATAAGATCAAAATATGATCCTTTTATTTCTTTTTGTTCTTTCTTTAATTCCCTCAAGATCATAACAAGATAGCAAAGCCCTAAACTCAAAACTACTCTTTATTATATATAACTCACGAACTCGATTACATAGATAGAGATCAAAACAAAACTCAAAGCTAGATCATGCTCAAACTTTATTCTATTAGATGAAGATATAACCAAAAGGATTGAACTAAGAAGAAATGATAAAGGTAGAAGAGTGATGGTGATACGATACCGGGGCACCTCCCCAAGCTTGGCAGTTGCCAAGGGGAGTGCCCATACCCATGTATTTATGTCTCTTTCTTTGGAGGTGGTGATGATGGAGTTGTTGATGATGTAGGCTTGTCGTCCATCTTCCAAGGCATATGCTCACCATCATAGAAGGATGAACGAGTCTCCGGGATCCTGAAATGTGCATCCAAACTCATCCTCTTGAATCTATATTCATACTCATAGTTTTGGTTTTGCAGTTCATAGATCTGGGCTTGGAGGTGCTCGATTTTTTTGTGAAGCTTGAAGATGGCCTCCCTGATGTTCTTGACATCCAGCTTGTGATTGTTGGTGAACTCCGTGATCATCATGTGATTGGCGTTGAATCCATGTTCCACCATCCCTTGGCACTTGAAAGCTTGTTGCTCCACTGCTTCGAGTCTTGTCTCCATGCTTCCGATCTTCTTTGGTCCCTCAACATTGCGGGTGTGCATCACCCCCTCATGCATCTCAATGGTTTGAGGGTGTTGCAGCACCTCCGCGAGGTAAGGGTTGATGACCTTCTCGAAAAACATGTCCTTAGGGGCGCTTGGAGACGTCATGGTGATCTAGAACTGTAAGAAAAATAGCTCGAAACAAAAACAGAGGATTTTGTCGTGCTATGGTGGTTGATAACCCACAAGTATAGGGGATCGCAACAGTTTATGAGGGTAGAGTATTCAACCCAAATTTATTGATTCGACGCAAGGGGAGCCAAAGAATATTCTCAAGTATTAGTAGTTGAGTTGTCAATTCAACCACACCTGAAAGACTTAATATCTGCAGCAAAGTATTTAGTAGCAAAGTAGTATGGAAGTAATGGTAACGGTGGCAAAAGTAACAGTAGCAGTTTTGTAGCAATCGTAATAGTGGCAGCGGGGAAGTAACTTAGCAAAGATCAATATGAAACGAGCTCGTAGGCAATGGATCAATGATGTATAATTATGTCAGATAGCATTCATCATGCAACAATTATAACATAGGGTGACATAGAACTAGCTCCAGTTCATCAATATAATGTAGGCATGTATTCCGAATATAGTCATACATGCTTATGGAAAAGAACTTGCATGGCATCTTTAGTCTACCCTCCCGTGGCAGCGGGTCCTAATGGAAACTAAGGGATATTAAGGCCTCCTTTTAATAGAGAACCGGACCAAAGCATTAGCACTTAGTGAACACATGAACTCCTCAAACTACGGTCATCACTGGGAGTGGTCCCGATTATTGTCATTTCAGGGTTGCCGGATCATAACACGTAGTAGGTGACTATAACTTGCAAGATAGGATCAAGAACACTCGTATATTCATTAAAACATAATAGGTTCAGATCTAGAATCATGGCACTCTGGCCCTAGTGACAAGCATTAAGCATGGCAAAGTCATACACTACAAAAAAAGACACATCCGTGACATAAAAGGGCTGAACGATTTTTTTCCTGTCATACTTATGACACTTCTATGACGACAATTGTGACAAAACCCGGTATCATCATAGATGTGGTGGGCTCCTACTTCTATGACAAAAAATCATGACAGAAAATGGGCTTTTCGTCCTAGGCGGGCTGGAGACGTAGCTGCATGACATTCTTTGGGCCGTCCATGACGGAAAAAACCATGGTAGAAGCGAGGGCGAGGAAAATTTCGGCGAGTTCCCGGTTACAGTGGGTGGTCGGGGGCCGAGCGATGCGCGTTTCTCTCATAGACGTATGCGTGTGTGTGCGAGGCGTTGGCTCTAACTGAACCCGAGTGAGGCGTTGGGCTCTAACTGAACCCGAGCGATTGCACTGCAGGCTACACGTTACTGAACCCGAGCGATCGATTGATGGCTATTAACTGAACCCGATCGAGCGATTCCTTCGCTACTGCTGCTAACTGAAGCCGATCGATGCTGCCTCTAGATGAACAGTGAGCGTTGCGGGGGGTTTGGATGAACAGTGAGCGGTGGGGGTGGATGAACAGGACCCCGTGGCGTTGCCTCTGGATGAACAGGACCCCGATCGATCGAGCCGGTTGGGGCTGGATTAACAGGACCCCATGGAGGGCTGGATGAGCACGACGACCCCGTGGAGGGCTGGATGAACAATAGATGGTGGAGGGGTGGATGAATAGTAGCCCGTGGAGGGGTGGTTGAATAGGAGCCCGTGGAGAGGGGTGGTTGAACAGTAGCCGGTGGAGTAGCGCAGGGTGGAGGCTGGATGAACAGGAGCTCGTGGATGAACAGTCGCAGGTGGGGGCTGGAGGAGGTCGACGGTGGATGAACAGTAGCCCGTGGAGGCTGGAGGAGGTCAACGGTGGAGATGAACAGTATCCCGTGGAGTCCCGTTTTGCGGTACGCCACACCCCTACCGATGAACAGGACCCTCGTTTCGACCGTAGCGCTCCAACACAAGTCCGTTTTGTCCGTTTTGCGGTATGCCACACCCCTACCGATCAACAGGACCCCCGTTTCAACCTTAGGAGGTCCATTTCCTCCGTTTTGTGGTACGCCAGACCCCTCCCGATGAACAAGATCCCGTTTCGAATGTGGCCGGTCGAACACAAGGCCGTTTCCTCCGTTCTGTGGTACGCGAGGCCTTGTTTCCATCGCCTGTTCCGTCCAAGCCCTCCCGATGAACATGACGACGCATTCTGTTCCGACCCAGCCGGTCGGCTCCCCATGAACACGACGATGATGCTGTTTCTCCGTTCTGACCCAGCCATGTACAGGAGCCCTGGCCGTACGTATGCGCGAGTAGGCGTTCGAGACCCCGCCCGTATGTACGTACGTGGCTGTATTTTCTTTCTTGCACCCTGGCCGTTGTACGTACGTGTACGTGCTACGTGCGTGCCTCTACTACGACACGTGCACGCCTCTACATCGACCGGTATATATATACATACACATTCGCGACCAGAATGACAATGCTACGTACGCTTCGACCAGGTGGGTCCCGACTGTCAGGCACTTCCTTGCGTGCGAAGATGTAGCTGGTGGGTCCCAGCAGTCAGGGGCGCGAATCGTTTTTTTGCCCAAACGCACTTCCTTGCATGCAAAGATGTAGCTGGTGGGTCCCAGCAGTCAGGGGGAAACATTTTTTTCGCGAAATATGGTGGCCCGTCCGATGGGTCCCCGCTGTCAGGTGGAGGAATAATTATTTTGTGTGTAATAAGGAGGCACTTCCTTGCGGCTGCCGTGGACCCAACTGTCAGCCTCTCCACGTACAGTACTCTTCCGATGGAAGTCAGTCATTGACCACATTGACCACGCCGTGCCGAGAGCACCACGGCGGTGGACGACAGCGAGGCCTAGGAAGGGGACGATGTGGAGCCGGGGAAGACGTGGCAGTGGATGCCCATGCAGAGAGGAGTATGAGGGTTCACTGGTCCGGTTGTGCTGCCGTCACCGTAGAATAACAGGGGGTGTGGGTGAGTGGAGTGGAGGGATGGCCTGGCCAGCGGTGGGAGTAGTATGGGGGCGGTAAGGCCTCCGCAGCAGCATAGCCGGCCACAGGAGGCAGGAGCAGGCGGCACGACCAGCGCTGCTTTGGGCGGCTGGAGCAAGAAGATCAGAGGTTTAAGAAGCACTACGACCATTGGATGGACATCGTACGGTCACTCGAGCTAGAATCGTGCATATTGACTAAGTTGACAAAGCCCTCCGTCCCCGTCAACTTAGTAGTCCCACTATATTGGGTCCCAGCTAGCAGGGGGAGTATTAATTTTTTTGTGCGTAATAAGGAGGCACTTCCTTGCGTGCGAAGATATAGCTGGTGGATCCGAGCTGTCAACGGCGGTAATGTTTTTTTTGCGAAATACAGAGGCCCTTTCGGTGGGTCCCAGATGTCAGGTGGAGGAATCATTATTTTGCACGTAATAAGGAGGCATTTCCTTGCGTGCGGCCGTGGACCCAGCTGTCATCCTCTCCATGTACAGTCCACTTCAAATGCATGTCAGTCGTTGACCACATTGAGCACGCCACGCCGAGAGCACCAGGGCGGTGGACGACGGCGAGGCCTAGGAAGGGAACGACACGGAGCCAGGAAAGACTCGGCAGTTGTTTCCCACGCGGAGGGGAGTACGACTGTACGTGGGTTTACTGGTTTGTCTGTCGTCGTCAGAGAATAACAGCAGGTGTGGGTTAGTAGAGGGATGGCTAGGCCAGCGATGGGAGTACGGTGGGCCGATGAGGCCCGCACGGCAGCACAGCCGGCCGTGGGGAGGAGGGAGCAGGCAGTCCCGTCGGCGCTTGTTTGAGCGGTTGGAGCAGGAAGAGCAGAGATTGAAGAAGCACGACAACCGTTGGATGGACATCCAACAGTCACTTCTTGTGCGTCAACCTTTTTCTTAGGAAAGCCTCAAATCTGTGGAAAACAGCATACATGCCATCTGCCATTATTTCTAATAATTTACAACCCATTTGCTAATTCTTACGGTTTTTTGGAGCCCATATTCTTTTGTTAGCATTACAGCCCATATTGTGGCCACGTTAAACAATTATACAAAATTTTGCATATGTCGGTGCGGTCTGAACTGTTTTTAATCCCTAAATTTCGAGTCGCATTCAGAATGATTTTAAAAATAAATGTATATCAATATAAAATCCAATAAATTATCCATGCATAAAAATCAATGCAATTTAAAATCTCGAAATGAAAAAAAGATATTTGAAACTAATTGCCGGTTTGATGTGTTTTAAAAATGTACAACCCATTTCTATTACTAATAGGCCATTTTCTCGGCCAGCCAAATGAAGCTCTCCTCGTCTTGAAAGATTTGCAGCCCAACAGGCCAGACAAAGCGACTTACTTGACAAATCACAAAAAAACTGGGCTAGCCATTTTCAGAAAAAAAACTACTGGCTAGTCTGTGGTAAACATAAAAGAAAAGGCTGTGTAGACAGGCCAGAGTGTCCCGCACAGCCCAGTTGACACCCTGCTCCCGTCTCAAAAACAAATTAGATAAATGCCACTCCAAATATGGCGATTTATAAAAATGCCACAGCAATTTCCAAACTTTGAAAAATGCCACTACAATTTTTGCAAACTTTGAGAAACGCAACTGCAGTTTGCAAACTTTGAAAAATGCCACTGCAGACTTCGAAAAATGCCACTAGAAATGGCATGGAATGGCATTTTTCAAAGTTTGGAAATTGCAGTGGCATTTCTTGGAAACACCAGATTTGGAGTGGCATTTATCAAATTAACCCAAAACAAAAATAATTGGGCGAGCTGCTGGGTCCCTGGTGTCAGCCGCTCGTTGTGCAATTCTCTCATTTATTGACTACGTTGACAATGGCATGGGACCCAGATGTCAGAAATCCATTAGGAGGAGCCATTTTTTATTGGCTTGAAATAAGGAGGCACTTGCTTGCGTACTGCCATGACCTTGGCGGGTCCCTGCTGTCATCCTCTCCACGTACAATCATCTCGTGATTGTGTATGCGTCAACTTGGTAGGCCCACAAGTCAGCCTCTAAACCCGTGGAGGACAAATACAACCCATTTAAAAAAAATAACAGCCCATTCCATACATTCAAATGGAAATTTCAACATTCAGAGCAAAGTAACAGGTCTGATCCACGTATAGAGTACTGAACTTTGACGTTGAAAACCATCATAGCCAAGTTAACTATCTACTCCCACTAATAATCTAGTTGTTGGAAATATGCCCTAGAGGCAATAATAAAATGGTTATTATTATATTTCTTTGTTCATGATAATTGTCTGTTATTCATGCTATAATTGTGTTATCCGGAAATCGTAATACATGCGTGAATACATAGACCACAACATGTCCCTAGTGAGCCTCTAGTTGACTAGCTCGTTGATCAACAGATAGTCATGGTTTCCTGACTATGGGCATTGGATGTCATTGATAACGGGATCACATCATTAGGAGAATGATGTGATGGACAAGACCCAATCCTAAGCATAGCTCAAAGATCATGTAGTTCATTTAGCTAGAGCTTTTCCAAATGTCAAGTATCATTTCCTTAGACCATGAGATTGTGCAACTCCCGGATACCGTAGGAGTGCTTTGGGTGTGCCAAACGTCACAACGTAACTGGGTGACTATAAAGGTGCACTACGGGTATCTCCAAAAGTGTCTGTTGGGTTGGCACGAATCGAGACTGGGATTTGTTACTCCGTATGACGGAGAGGTATCTCTGGGTCCACTCGGTATTGCATCATCATAATGAGCTCAATGTGACCAAGTGTCTGGTCACGGGATCATGCATTACGGTACGAGTAAAGTGACTTGCCGGTAATGAGATTAAACGAGGTATTGGGATACCGACGATCGAATCTCGGGCATGTAACATACCGATTGACAAAGGGAATTGTATACGGGATTGATTGAATCCTCGACATCGTGGTTCATCCGATGAGATCATCGAGGAGCATGTGGGAGCCAACATGGGTATCCAGATCCCGCTGTTGGTTATTGACCGGAGAGGCGTCTTGGTCATGTCTGTGTGTCTCCCGAACCCGTAGGGTCTACACACTTAAGGTTCGGTGACGCTAGGGTTGTAGAGATATGAGTATGCAGTAAACCGAAAGTTGTTTGGAGTCCCGGATGAGATCCCGGACATCACGAGGAGTTCCAAAATGGTCCGGAGGTAAAGAATTATATATAGGAAGTCAGGTTTCGGCCATCGGGAAAGTTTCGGGGGTCACCGGTATTGTACCGGGACCACCAGAAGGGTCCCAGGGGGTCCACCGGGTGGGGCCACCTATCCCGGGGGGCCCCATGGGCTGAAGTGGGAGGGGAACCAGCCCCTGGTGGGCTGGTGCGCCCCCTTGGGCCCCCCTGCGCCTAGGGTTGGGAAACCCTAGGGGTGGGGCGCTTCCACCTGGCTTGGGGGGCAAGTTTCCCCCCTGGCCACCGCCCCCCCTTGGAGATCCCATCTCCTAGGGCCGCCTCCCCTAGGGGGCCTATATAAAGAGGGGGGAGGGAGGGCAGCCGCACCCATGCTCTTGGCGCCTCCCTCTCCCCTTGCTACACCTCTCCCTCTCGCAGAAGCTTGGCGAAGCCCTGCTGAGATCACTGCTGCATCCACCACCACGCCGTCGTGCTGCTGGATCTTCATCAACCTCTCCTTCCCCCTTGCTGGATCAAGAAGGAGGATACGTCTTCCTCAACCTTACGTGTGTTGAACGCGGAGGTGCCGTCCATTCGGCGCTAGGATCTCCGGTGATTTGGATCACACGAGTACGACTCCCTCAACCCCGTTCTCTTGAACGCTTACTCTCGCGATCTACAAGAGTATGTAGATGCACTCCTCTCTCTCATTGCTAGATGAACTCATAGATTGATCTTGGTGAAAGCGTAGAATTTTTTTATTTTCTGCAACGTTCTCCAACAGTGGTATCAGAGCTAGGTCTATGCATAGTTCTCTTCGCACGAGTAGAACACAATTTGTTGTGGGCATAGATGTTGTCAACTTTCTTGCCACTACTAGTCTTATTTTGCTTCTGCGGTATCGTGGGATGAAGCGGCCCAGACCGAGCTTACACGTACGCTTAGGTGAGACAGGTACCACCGACTGACATGCACTAGTTGCATAAGGTGGCTAGCGGGTGTCTGTCTCTCCCACTTCAGTTGGAGCGGATTCGATGAAAAGGGTCCTTATGAAGGGTAAATAGAAGTTGGCAAATCACGTTGTGGCTTTTACGTAGGTAAGAAAACGTTCTTGCTAGAACCCTATTACAGCCACGTAAAACATGCAACAACAATTAGAGGACGTCTAACTTGTTTTTGCAGCATGTGATTGTGATGTGATATGGCCAAAAGTTGTGATGAATGATGAATGATATATATGTGATGTATGAGATCATGTTCTTGTAATAGGAATCACGACTTGCATGTCGATGAGTATGACAACCGGCAGGAGCCATAGGAGTTGTCTTAATTATTGTATGACCTACGTGTCATTGATTCAACGCCATGTAATTACTTTACTTTATTGCTAAACTGTTAGCCATAGTAGTAGAAGTAATAGTTGGCGAGCAACCCCATGGAGACACGATGATGGAGATCATGATGATGGAGATCATGGTGTCATGCCGGTGACGAAGATGATCATGGAGCCCCGAAGATGGAGATCAAAGGAGCTATATGATATTGGCCATATCATGTCACTACTATTTGATTGCATGTGATGTTTATCAGTTTTTTGCATCTTGTTTACTTAGAACGACGGTAGTAAATAAGATGATCCCTCATAATAATTTCAAGAAAGTGTTCCCCCTAACTGTGCGCCGTTGGGGCAAGCTTGTGAATTCCAGTGATGGCTCCCACCCCCCACCCCCCACCCCGTGGCGACTCCCATGGAGATCCTAGGGTTTACCCTACGTTCTCCCTCCAGCGACCCCAATGGATGGCCTACTCCATTGGGACTTCTCCCCCGGCCTTAAGGTCGAGGCACGGGTACGTGCACGGTTTGGATCTATGGTTCAGTACGTCCCCAACTCTGGCCACAAGGAGTTCTTTCTTGAGGTCTCTTTCTCTTCGGCTTCCTTTCCCTTCTCGGTGGAGTCTGTTGGATTGGCCCTTCAATCTTGTATTGGAGGGATCAGTGCTGGTTTCAATGTTGTTCGTCTGGGTGATCGTCATTTTTGGTTCTCGGTGGCTTCAAATCGCGTGGGTCATTTCATATTTGGCCTCCGAGACCGTATCTGGCCGGACTTCATCTGCCATTTTCATCTGCACCGTGGAATGCTTTCTCAGCCTCGGGTGGTATCTTGGCATGCGGATACTGAGCTCAATGGTTTGGCTTCTTCACCAGGTCCGGCCATTAAATCTAAGTGGTTATCTGCACATCAAAATGTGCCTCCGGATCCTGCTTCGTTATCAGTCTTTCAGAAATTGGGTCTGATCTCGACGCCGACGGACTTACATTCCGGCGAGCCTCCGGCGATGATCTCTTTTGGCAGTTTTTCGGCTCCGGATTCTCAGGATAAAATTCAGTTTGGTACCATATCCTTACCTATCTCCTCCGATATTCCGGCCACGTTACCATCTTTTCGAGGAGATTTGTTCACTAAAGGTTTGTGGGATTCCATCCCTGATAATTCCTTATTTTGCATTCTCGATGGTTGGCAAGCTGGTTATGATAATGAAAGTATCAAACTGATGGTGCAATCACGTCGGTCCCAACCAAGGAATATATCTATAAAAGGCTCAAACATTGTTCCGTTTGCGATAGGTTTGGACATGTTATTGAAGGTTGTACTGGAATATTTTGTCAAATTTGCGGGGATACTTCTGGGAAGTGTCCATGTCGTCCCTCACGTACAATCTCTCCCAAGCATGTGCCATGCATGGTGGGCCCAGCTCGTACGGTTTCTCTATGCACTGCTTGCTCTGCGATTGATCACACAGTTAAATTCTGCCCTGGGCTTCGTCGATGTTCGCTTTGTCATCGCCTGGGTCATGTGGCCCGTAAGCCCAGCTACTGCAAAGCTGCACCGCATTGGGCCTGGTTGCAAAAATCACCGCAAATAACACAATCTAAGAAGATCTTTGCTGGGGCTAAACCAGATATGTCTGTAGTTGGTAACTCTGTGGTTGTTGGTATGGCCCGCGCTATTAGGGATACGCGAGCTCGCTGGGTTTGGCAAAAGAAACAGAAGATCCCACGCTCTGCGGACGTGGCCAACCCCCATTGCTTGACGATATGCCTCCCTGGTCAGAGTGCAGTCAATTCCGCCTGCCAAAAACCCCAATAGGGTGAGCAGACGTCTTCCTCGAGCCTGCCACCTCCACTTCCATCGCCATCTCCGCAATCGCGCAGATTATCGCCCTGCCTTCCACCGGCGCCCTCCACCCCAGCGGCCGCTAGCTCTCCGGCATCTCCAGCTATGGCGAACTTTCCTGTGCGCCCATTCGCCTTCGCCCCGGAGGGTTCGACCTTTGATCGAGGCCCGGCTCATCGCGTCCAGCATCATGTCATGGTGGTGGATGACCTCCCCCTCAATTATGATAGGTACGCCATTGTCTCCGTCGACCCTCCAGTCCCTGATCATCAAAAGGAGTTCTGGCTTGCCGAGGTCTGCCGCATTATTACTGTGGATTTAGAGTATGATTTGGTTGATGATTTCATCTACCCGCTGGGCATTGGCTGTGTCGTCTTTGCGAACATGGAGAGTAGAGATGCTGCGATTAGAGAGGGGCCTCACGCCCTTACTGACGACTCCAATTTCTCCTTGGTCCCCCATGATGAAAGTTTAAATATGCGCATGCCTGCTTTTGAATATGAAGTTTGGGTCATGTTTCTTGCCTTCCCAATGGATTATCAGACGGAGCATTACATTCATAAAGCTGTGTCTAATTTTGGGAAACTGCTTGTCTGGCCGCGCCCGGGTCACAACAAAGCCAGAGTTCTGGTTAAGTGTCATATTAAGGACGTGGCTGAGGTGCCCCATAGTCTCTTGGTCACAAGAGTTGGATTACTGCCAGGTCTTGCTCGTTCGTGGTCAGTCCCTGTGTATGTGCTCAATGGCAGGAACACAATACCCAATATCATTGGTAATGAAGATGCTCCTCCCCTCCTGAATGCCTCACCACACCCTTATGAGCTTCCATACTACACACTCATGCAGCAGGCGAGAATTGATGAAATGAATGCGCAAGATGCTCTGAATGCAGCGGCCTGGAATGCTCCAGAACCTGAACATGAACAACTTCAGGAGAATGGGTGGCGCATGTGGCCTGTGGTTCCTCCACCGTACACTGGTTTCACTTTCAGAAACTTCTTCCAATACGATGGGCCATCGCTGATGGATGGTGTTGACCCAGAGAACAATGTTCATGATAACCTGTCAGATATTTGGTCTTCTGATTCTGAATTTCAGGCGGTGGAAGCATTGGCAGATGGTTTCATTCTTGGGAACCCTGCTGCTCGTCTTGCTTTCGTCAGAGCAGGTGGCGATTCTGTTAACTTCTTTGTGGCTGTCGATCATGAGTTACTGCTTTGGATTGGGGGGATGCTTAAACGGATTTACACTCCTGCAATCACTTTTGGGCAATCGTCTTCTGTTATGCTGCCTCTGAATCCTTTTAAGGTCATCCAGCATCAATTGAATATGCTAGCTGCGGCTCGTCTTGGCTGTGTGGCTCCAGAGCCTGATGTGCTATCAGATATCTTCTGTTTGACATTTCAGTTGGGTGCTGCAGTTGTCCCTAGAGTTTGGCTGCAGGAATCCTATGCTGGCAGATGCGTTTCGCTTGATGTTGATTGGGAGATGGATGCCCGCTCTCTTGGCCTTAAAGCCATCCCTCAAGTGGTCTCTGGAGAGGCTGAATTACAGACAACCTCGTTGCTAGCTCACAGCACTGCTCCTCAGGTGATTGCCTCCTCCTCTTAATACGCTGCACCGCAGTCCCGCAACGCCCTGGTGCCCCTTGACACCACGGCTGTCAGGAGGAGCACAAGATCAAACACATATGATGGCTTTAAGATCAATCAGGTCACTGACAGCAAGCGCTCCAAGTCTAGGGTGAAACCTCGTGGAACTCCATTTATATCTGTAGTTTCTTTAGCTGCTGCTCCTGTGCAGGTTGCCGTTGATGCATGCCCACCACCTACTTCGGTTGAAGAACTCCAGCAGATGGGCAGCCGCTGTGGGATTGCGCAGGATGCTCTATCTCCCGAGAAGCTGCTGGATCGCCAGCGCTCACCCTCTGAAGCCAACGACTAGTCCCTCCACTACTGGAAATGAATAAATCATGGAATATCCTGTCGTGGAATACCAGAGGCATCAACTCTGATAAAAAACTTTTGGCTCTTAGGAATGCGATTGATACTAGCGGCTGTTCTGTGATATGTATCCAGGAAACTAAGCGTGAAGCTTTTGATCTAGCATTTCTTAAAACTTTCTGTCCTAAGCGCTTTGACAAATTTGTGTTTACGCCTTCAGTTGGTGCATCCGGCGGGATTATTACTATCTGGAATAGTTCGGTGTTTGTGGGCACGCCTTGGTTTGTTGATTCTTATGCGGTCGGTGTTTCTTTTGTTGCCACCCAATCCAGTGAATCATGGAAACTAATCAATGTCTATGGGCCATGCACGGGTCAACGCAGGGTGGACTTCACCAATTGGTTGTTTGATCTAAATATCCCTAATGATGAAAACTGGCTGATCCTGGGGGACTTTAACTTCATTCGTTCTACCAGTAATCGAAATAAACCTGGTGGTGATGCAGCGGATATGTTGCTTTTAATGAAATCATTCGGGCACAGTCCTTAATGGAACTCCCGGTCAAGGGAAGAACCTACACTTGGAGCAATATGCAGGATGATCCCCTTCTCAAACAGTTAAACTGGTTCTTCTCCTCCACTTGTTGGACTACCTCCTTTCCGCACACGATGATCCTACCGTTGGGGAAACCTGTTTCTGATCATATCCCATGTGTGGTAGCAATTGAATCCAAAATCCCCAAATCGAAGCTTTTTCGTTTTGAGAACTTCTGGATTAACCATGGGGGTTTCTCTAATGTGGTTGCTACTTCCTGGTCCAAACCTTGTCACGCTCAAAACTCTGCTGCTAGGACATGCAAAAAACTTAAAACCTTGAGATATGATCTCAAGAAATGGAGCAGAGGTATTTCGAAGCTGAAAATTATGATCCAGAACAGCAATGAAGCGCTAACCAGGATGGACACCCTTGAGGACAAACGACCTTTATTTGTTCAGGAGTCAAACTTCAGGCATATTTTAAAGTCACATTTGCAGAGGCTGCTCAAGTACCAGAATGAGTATTGGAGGAAAAGATGCACTGTCAGGTTCTTTAGGTTTGCAGATGAGAACACCAAGCTCTTTCAGTCTCTAGCCACCGAGAGATACAGGCATAATTCTATTGCTTCGCTTCGCCAGGATAATATGGAATTTACAGACCATGCTGGCAAAGAGGGCGTGCTATATAACACATACAAGGAACGGTTGGGTTCTTCTAAACCCACTAATATGCGCTTTGACCTTTCCAGGATCATCCGGAGGATTGAGGGACTGGACCAATTATCTGCACCTTTCACTAACGATGAGATTGACGCTGTCGTTAAGGAAATGCCTGGTGACAGGGCCCCTGGCCCCGATGGATTTAATGGATGCTTTCTTAAGAGTTGCTGGCAGATCATCAAAGAGGACTTCTACAAAATGTGCCATGATTTCCATGCGGGAACTCTTGACATCACCAGCATCAGTGAGGGATACATTACTCTGATCCCCAAGATCTCCTCCCCTGAAACTGCGAATGACTACCGACCAATCACTTTGCTTAACTGTTGCCTGAAAATCATCACGAAAATCCTGGCTAATCGGCTGCAGAAAGTCATCCTTAAGATCATCCACAGGAACCAGTACGGTTTCATTAAGGGGAGGACGATCCAGGATTGTTTGGCGTGGAGTTTTGAATATATCCACCAATGTCAGGCCTCCGGAAGGGAGATAATCCTCCTCAAGCTTGACTTTGCCAAGGCCTTTGATACGATTGAACATGCTCCCATGCTCGAGATTATGAAGCATATGGGCTTCGATGACAAATGGCTACGTTGGATGGAATCGATCTTTGGGTCTGGGGTCTCGTCTGTTCTCCTTAATGGAGTTCCCGGTCGGAAATTTCAATGCAAATGTGGCGTACGACAGGGTGACCCCCTCTCACCGCTCATTTTCGTTCTTGCCGCTGACCTCCTTCAAGCTGCAATCAATGATGCGTTCGCTCGTGGGCTGATTGAGCTTCCCCTCCCCCGGGACAATGTTGATTTCCCGGTTGTGCAATATGCCGACGACACGATTTTGGTGATGCGAGCGTGTACTGACCAAGCGACCCGTATGAAAGGCATTCTGGAGGATTATGCTGCATCCGTGGGATTGAAAATAAACTTTCACAAATCTACTCTTATCCCAGTTAACATTGACCATCAGCGTGCTAGCGGATTGGCTGGTGTTTTTGGTTGTGCTGTTGGATCCCTGCCATTCACCTACCTTGGGCTCCCCATGGGGACGACGAGGCCCAGTGTTTTGGATCTTATGCCGATGGTGCACGCTGTTGAGAGGAAAACCTCCACTGCACTCTCTCTGATGTCGTCAGGAGCAAAGCTGACCTTGGTAAATTCGATAGTGACGTCGATGCTGATCTATGCCATGTGCACAATCAAGCTACACCCGAAGGTGGTTGAACATTTGGATAAACTTCGCGGTTACTATCTCTGGGCGAAAAACTCCGAGGATGGGGTCAAAAATAACTCCCTTGCAGCCTGGGAGCTCGTCTGCCGTCCGAAACGGTGTGGTGGCCTTGGTGTTATTGATATCAAGACACAGAATGTAGCCCTGCTACTAAAACACCTGTTCAAGTTCTATAATCATGCGGATGTACCCTGGGTGGAGCTGATTTGGAACACCTATTATTCTAACAAAATCCCTCAAGCTGTTGACACTGTGGGATCTTTCTGGTGGAAAGATATAATGCAGCTCAATGGGACTTTTCGTGCCATCACCAAGGTAGTACCAGGTGATGGGTCTAGTTCTCTGTTTTGGAAAGATGTCTGGCTGGAAGGTGGCGGTGATGAGACAATCATGGAGATGTACCCGCGTGCCTTTTCCTACTGCCTAAATGAGGACGACTCTATTGCCAATGTCCTCACTGCCACTGACCCGGCCACAATCTTCAGTCTGCCCCTCTCGATCCAGGCTAGAGAGGAGGTCAGAAAAATTCAGCTTGCTTCGATGCATGTGGGTGTGGTCGTCGGCAGCCACGACACCTGGGACTGCACGCTCGGGCGTTATTCTTCGAAGAAGTTCTATGAGCATTGTTTCAAGGAGATCGTGGTTGATGAGGCTTTCAGCTGGCTCTCGAAAGCCAAGAGCCCCATTAAATTCAAAATGTTTGGGTGGTTGCTTCTGGTGGATCGTCTGAACACCAGGAACATGCTTAAACGCAGGCATTTCACGGTCACGAGAAACACCTATGCCTGCATGTTCTGTCAAAACCCCCCCAAAGAAACCGTTGAACACTTGTTCTTCTTATGCCCCTTTAGTCAACGGTGCTGGAGCAAAGTTGGGGTGTCCTGGCCAGTCGATGGCAATAGACTGGACCTGCTGCGCGGGGGGAGAGAAGCTTGGAGACAACCCCTCTTCATGGACATCTTCCTCATGGCTGCTTGGAGCCTGTGGATGGAGCGAAACAATCAACACTTCAGAGGGGTCCAACACTCCTTCGGGGCTTGGCTGGCCAGGTTCAAGTACCTCCTAGAGTTGCTGGTCCATAACTGCAAAGAGGATCTTCGTCCTTTCCTTTCCAACTACATTGTAAATTTGGGACACTAGTGCTGTTAGATACAAAATAGCTCATACGGCTGGGGAGCCGTTCTAATACCCCCCTGTAACATCTATGTAACCGTGACCTTGTGAGTAATACAAAAGTTAGTGGGAGCCTCTCCCACTGTCGTGCACCTTTCAAAAAAAAACTGTGCGCCGTTGCAAAAGTTCGTTGTTTCGAAGCACCACATGATGATCGGGTGTGATAGATTCTAACGTTCACATACAACGGGTGTAAGACAGATTTACACACGCATAAACACTTAGGTTAACTTGACGAGCCTAGCATGTACAGACATGGCCTCGGAACACAAGAGACTGAAAGGTCGAACATGAGTCGTATGGAAGATACGATCAACATGGAGATGTTCACCGATGATGACTAGTCCGTCTCACGTGATGATCAGACACGGCCTAGTCGACTCGGATCATGTATCACTTAGATGACTAGAGGGATGTCTAATCTGAGTGGGAGTTCATTAAATAATTTGATTAGATGAACTTAATTATCATGAACTTAGTCTAAAATCTTGACAATATGTCTTGTAGATCAAATGGCCCATGTTATCCTCAACTTCAACGCGTTCCTAGAGAAAACCAAGCTCAAAGATGATGGCAGCAACTATACGGACTGGGTCCGGAACCTGAGGATCATCCTCATAGCTGCAAAGAAATATTATGTCTTAGAAGCACCGCTAGGTGAAGCTCCCATCCCAGAGAACCAAGACGTTATGAACACTTGGCAGTCTCGTGCTGATGATTACTCCCTCGTTCAGTGCGACATGCTTTACAACTTAGAACCGGGGCTCCAAAAGCGTTTTGAGCAACACGGAGCATATGAGATGTTCGAAGAGCTGAAATGGTTTTCCAAGCTCATGCCCGGGTCGAGAGATATGAAGTCTCCGACAAGTTCTTCAGTTGTAAGATGGAGGAAAATAGTTTTGTCAGTGAGCACATACTCAAAATGTCTGGGTTGCACAACCGCTTGACTCATCTGGGAGTTAATCTCCCGGATGACACGGTTATTGACAGAATCCTTCAGTCGCTTCCACCGAGCTACAAGAGCTTTGTGATGAACTTCAATATGCAGGGGATGGAAAAGACCATTCCTGAGGTATATTTAATGCTGAAATCAGCGGAGGTAGAGATCAAGAAGGAACATCAAGTGTTGATGGTGAATAAAACCACTAAGTTCAAGAAAGGCAAGGGTAAGAAGAACTTCAAGAAGGACGGCAAGGGAGTTGCCGCGCCCGGTAAGCCAATTGCCGAGAAGAAGTCAAAGAATGGACCCAAGCCTGAAACTGAGTGCTTTTATTGCAAGGGAAGTGGACACTGGAAGCGGAACTGCCCCAAATACTTAGCGGACAAGAAGGCCGGCAACACTAAAGGTATATGTGATATACATGTAATTGATGTGTACCTTACCAGTACTCGTAGTAGCTCCTGGGTATTTGATACCGGTGCCGTTGCTCATATTTGTAACTCAAAGCAGGAGCTGCGAAATAAGCGGAGACTGGCGAAGGACGAGGTGACGATGCGCGTTGGGAATGGTTCCAAGGTTGATGTGATCGCCGTCGGCACGCTACCTCTACATTTACCTACGGGATTAGTTTTAAACCTCAATAATTGTTATTTAGTACCAGCTTTGAGCATGAACATTGTATCTGGATCTCGTTTAATACGAGATGGCTACTCATTTAAATCCGAGAATAATTGTTGTTCTATTTATATGAGAGATATGTTTTATGGTCATGCCCCGATGGTCAATGGTTTATTCTTAATGAATCTCGAACGTGATGTTACACATATTCATAGCGCGAATACCAAAAGATGTAAGGTTGATAATGATAGTCCCACATACTTGTGGCACTGCCGCCTTGGTCACATTGGTGTCAAGCGCATGAAGAAGCTCCATACTGATGGACTTTTAGAGTCTCTTGATTATGAATCATTTGACACATGCGAACCATGCCTCATGGGCAAAATGACCAAGACTCTGTTCTCCGGAACAATGGAGCGAGCAACCAACTTATTGGAAATCATACATACTGATGTGTGCGGTCCAATGAGCGTTGAGGCTCGCGGAGGATATCGTTATGTTCTCACTCTCACTGACGACTTGAGTAGATATGGGTATGTCTACTTGATGAAACACAAGTCTGAGACCTTTGAAAAGTTCAAGGAATTTCAGAATGAGGTAGAGAATCAACGTGACCGAAAGATAAAGTTCCTACGATCAGATCATGGAGGAGAATATTTAAGTCACGAATTTGGTACGCACTTAAGGAAATGTGGAATCATTTCACAACTCACGCCGCCTGGAACACCTCAGCGTAACGGTGTGTCCGAATGTCGTAATCACACTTTATTGGATATGGTGAGATCTATGATGTCTCTTACCGATTTACCGCTATCTTTTTGGGGATACGCTCTAGAGACAGCTACATTCACTTTAAATAGGGCACCGTCTAAATCCATTGAGACGACACCGTATGAATTATGGTTTGGGATGAAACCTAAGCTGTCGTTTCTAAAAGTTTGGGGATGCGATGCTTGTGTCAAGAAACTTCAACCCGAAAAGCTCGAACCCAAGTCGGAAAAATGCGTCTTCATAGGATACCCTAAGGAAACCATTGGGTATACCTTCTACCTCAGATCCGAAGGAAAGATCTTTGTTGCCAAGAACGGGTCCTTTCTGGAGAAAGAGTTTCTCTCGAGAGAAGTAAGTGGGAGGAAAGTGGAACTTGATGAAGTACTACCTCTTGAACCGGTGAGTAGCGCAGCTCAGGAAGATGTTCCTGTGGTGCCAACACTAACTGAAGAGGAAGTTAATGATGATGATCAAGGTACTTCGGATCAAGTTACTACTGAACTTCGTAGGTCCACGAGGACACGTTCCACACCAGAGTGGTATGGCAACCCTGTCCTGGAAATCATGTTGTTAGACAACGGTGAACCTTCGAACTATGAAGAACCGATGGCGGCCCCAGATTCCAGCAAATGGCTTGAAGCCATGCAATCCGAGATAGGATCCATGTACGAAAGCGAAGTATGGACTTTGACAGACTTTCCCGATGATCGGCGAGCGATAGAAAACAAATGGATCTTTAAGAAGAAGATGGACGCGGATGGTAATGTTACCATCTATAAAGCTTGACTTGTCGCTAAGGGTTATCGACAAGTTCAAGGGGTTGACTACGATGAGACATTCTCTCCCGTAGTGAAGCTAAAGTCTGTCCAAATCATGTTAGCAATTGTCGCATACTATGATTATGAGATATGGAAAATGGACGTCAAAACGGCATTCCTTAACGGCCATCTTAAGGAAGAATTGTATATGATGCAGCCGGAAGGTTTTGTCGACCCTGAGAATGCTAACAAGGTGTGCAAACTCCAGCGATCCATTTATGGGCTGGTGCAAGCATCTCGGAGTTGGAACATTCGCTTTGATGAGATGATCAAAGCGTTTGGGTTTATGCAGACTTATGGAGAAGCCTGCGTTTACAAGAAAGTGAGTGGGACTCTGTAGCATTTCTCATATGATATGTAGATGACATACTTTTGATGGGAAATGATATAGAACTTTTGGACAACATTAAGGCCTACTTGAATAAGTGTTTTTCAATGAAGGACCTTGGAGAAGCTGCTTACATACTAGGCATCAAGATCTATAGGGATAGATTGAGACGCCTCATAGGTCTTTCACAAAGCACATACCTTGATAAGATATTGAAGAAGTTCAATATGGATCAGTCTAAGAAGGGGTTCTTGCCTGTGTTGCAAGGTGTAAAATTGAGCTTAGCTCAATGCCCGACCACGGCAGAAGATATAGAAGAGATGAGTGTCATCCCCTATGCCTCAGCCATAGGGTCTATTATGTATGCCATGCTGTGTACCAGACCTGATGTAAGCCTTGCCGTAAGTTTGTGTCACGCCCATTATGCGATACAATCCTAAAGAGATTCGAAGGTCCCACCAAGGATAGAACCGCATATTGAAACGCTTTTGCAAGGTGGATATCATTACATCAACATTACATAATAGATGGGGATACATACATAAGGCATACAATGCCACACGAATACAACAATATATCATACACAATATCAACATCCGACTACGGATGAAACACAAACAGAAGCTCAAATGACATCCACCCTGCTAGCCCAAGCTGCCGACCTGGAACCTATCCCCTGATCGAAGAAGAAGCAGAAGAAGAACTCCAAAACAAGTAACCATCGCTCTCGCGTCTTGATCATCGCATAACCTGTACCTGCAACTGTTGTTGTAGTAATCTGTGAGCCATGAGGACTCAGCAATCCCATTACCATGGGTATCAAGACTAGCAAAGCTTAATGGGTAAGGAAGGGGTAAAGTGGTGAGGTTGCAGCGGTGACTAAGCATATATGGTGGCTAACATACGCAAATAAGAGCGAGAAGAGAGCAAGCGGAACGGTCGTGAAACTAGCAATGATCAGGAAGTGATCCTGAACTCCTACTTATGTCAAACATAACCCAAAAATCGCGTTCACTTCCCGGACTCCGCCGAAAAGAGACCATCACGGCTACACACACGGTTGATGCGTTTTAATTCGGATCTGGTGTCAAGTTATCTACAACCGGACATTAACAAATTCCCATCTGCCCATAACTGCGGGCATAGCTTTCGAAAGTTTATACCCTGCAGGGGTGACCCAATTTAGCCCATGATAAGCTCTCGCAATCAACGAAGGATATACCTTCTCCCAGGAAGACCCGACCAGACTCGGAATCCTGGTTTACAAGACATTTCGACAATGGTAAAACAAGACCAGCAAGACCGCCCGACGCGCCGACAATCCCGATAGGAGCTGCACATATCTCGTTCTCAGGGCAACACCGGATGAGCAATTCGTACAACTAAAACCAGACCTCAAGTTTCCCTGAGGGGGCGCTGCAAAGGGCTCTAGTTCGGACCAACACTTAGACAAGCATTGGCCCCCGGGGGGGGGGGGGCTATAATAAAGATGACCCTCGGGTTGGCCGACCCAAGGGAAGGGTATAGGTGGTGGTGAGGCAAATGGTAAAACCAAGGTTGGGCCTTGCTGGAGGAGTTTTATTCAAAGCGAACTGTCAAGGGGGTCCCATAAATCACCCAACCGCGTAAGGAACGCAAAATCCGGGAACATAACACCGGTATGACGGAAACTAGGGCAGCAAGAGTGGAACAAAACACCAGGCATAAGGCCGAGTCTTCCACCCTTTACCAAGTATATAGATGCATTAATTAAATAAGAGATATTGTGATATCCCAACATAATCCTGTCCATCATGGAGCAATCTTCAACTTCATCTGCAACTAACAACGCTATAAGAGGGGCTAAGCAAAAGCAGTAACATAGCCAAACAACGGTTTGCTAGGAAGGGTGAAAAGGTTAGAGGCTGACATGGCAATTTGGGAGGCTTCAAGAGTAAATGATAGGTAGCGCAGCAAAGCGATAGAATGAAGCAACTAGCATAGCAATGATAGTATTGAGATCCAGGGTAGCGGGCATCTTGCCTGAAATCCCGCTAGGAAGAAGAACGAGTCCGTGAAGAAGACGAACAGGAGTAGTCGAACGAATCCTCACAACTCCGAAACGAAACCGAAGCTAACGAGAGAAGCAAACCGGAAAGAAGCAAACAACATGGTAAACAACCATCACATAAATATGGCATGATGCACAATCAAGTATGATGCATGTCCGGTTTAATGAGGCATGGCATGGCAAAGTGCTCAAACAATCCTACAAATTAAGTGGAGCTCAAAATGCAAAACACCACATCAATTATTTAGTTTGATCTCGATTATGTACCCAACAATATTAAATGTTATTAGCATGTCAAGGGGGTGAAGCATAAGAAAACTACCTAACTAGGCACGTTTAAATGATGCCGGAAGAACTAACAACAATTTCGGAAACTCCTCATGTCTATATTTTAGATTTGGTACTGTTCTGCCCTAAAGCATATTTTATAGTTGTTAAACAGGAAAATTAAGTGCAACATGTTAAACTAGGCATTTTTCCACCCCATTTACATATAAAGTTTATTAAATTTGGAGCTACGGTTAAATAGTTATGAAATAAAACATTTTAGCAAAGCATTTAAGCAAATTTAAACAAACAACATTTTAAACTTTTTGAACATGGATGATAATAGCATATTATTAATCTACAAAAAATTCTAAGCATTTTACATATATAAAACATTTTAATCCGATGCACGGTTGTGGAGTTATTATATGCATGCACAACAGGGTCAATCTGTAAATATGCAGTTTACTGGATAAATAGATAAATTCGCAGCAAGGAAAAAAACATGCATGGGCTGAATTTGACTAGGCCAAGTGTACAGGAGAAGGCGGGAGGGGGCTGCTCACCCATGGGCCAAGGCCCGGTTGGTGCAACAGGCCGGCTGAGGAGGCGCTGGGGCAAAGAGGCTGTTGGGCCACGCAGCGACAACGCGACCCAGGCGCAGTCAAAGCGAGGCGAGGCGACTGAGCTGAAGCTCGATACTGAAGAACAGAGGCAACAACAGCAGGTAAGGCAGGGGGGCAGCAGCGCGATGCAAGGGCTCCGGCGGGGCGACCTCGGCAGGGACCGGTCGGAACGGGACTGGGGCGACGGGATCCGACGGAGGGGACGGATCTGGAGCGAACGGTGATGGCTTGAGGCGCCGGCGCGGGCAGAGCTCAGCGAGACCATGGCGCGGGGTGCTCCTGTTGACAGAGAAAAAGAGAACAGAGAGAGATGTGAGCGAGAGAACAAACATAGGAGGATTGAAGGAAGGAGAGGCAGGGGAGGAACGCACCCTGGCAGTGGAGGAGATGCTCGGGACCCTCCTGGTCCAGATCGAGCGAGGAAGGGCTCGGGTTGCAGCCATGACGATGCAGCACGAGGACGGTGGTGTCGAAGCCCTGTCCATGGCAGCAGAGAGGGAGCAGAGAGATTAGGGAGGTGGAAGAAGGACGGAGGAAAAGGAGAAGGGCGACGGGGGCTGGCCTCGTTGCGGTGGTCTCCATGGCTGACGAAGTGGCCGTCGGGGGAGAGGCCGAGGCAGGGGAACGATGAGACGGTGGCTGGTCGTGGTCGCCAGTAGAACTGCTCGCCGGGGTCAACGGCAGGCGAACTGGAGGAGAGGCGCGGGGCTCAGTGGAAGGAGCACGTCGTGGAGGAGCACGGGAGGGTGGTGGTTGGCTGTGGGTCATCCCGATAGGGATTGAGCGGGTGGCGGCGTGATGGGACAAGAAGCCTAGGTTTTAGGGTTAGGCAAATAGGTCTATATATATATATATAGAAAATTGGACCCTCCGATTAAATCGGACGGTCGAGAAATAAATAGGCAAGAAGTTCAAATAATAAAACGGTGATGTTTTAGGGACGTTTGGGGATGATCCAAATCCAACGGTGATGTCTGAGCAGGTCGGGTTCGGGGAAGTCTCGGACGTGCGCGAGGGGGTCAGAGCAAAGTGTAGAGAGGGTGGACATTTAGACGAGAGGGGAAAACAAAGACAATGGGGTCTGACGAAAGGCCACGGGGACAAGGAGGGTTTTGTTGGTCTCGGAGAAAGAGAGAAGAGAGGGGTCTAATTGGTCTGAGAGAAGGTCAACAAGGACAAGCGGTCTGACAACCGGTCAACGAACGCAACGGAGAGGAGCGAGGAGCGGCAACTACGAGCGGATGCAAGTTTTAAGAAAACAATGTTGATGCAAAGTGCATGATGCTATGAGATGAAATGCAAGACATGAAAGAAATGCAAAACAAAAGACAAAAACCCAACCACGAAGGAAATAACATATCGCAACTCCGGAAAAAGCAAGAGTTGGAGTTACGAAAATGGAAAGTTGTATCCTGGGCGTTACAACACTCCACCACTACGAGAGGATCTCGTCCCGAGATCTAGGATGGCACCGGAGAGAAACAAAAGAGGAAGAGAAGAGGTAAAACTAAGTTGCTTCTTTGATGAACGAGTGAAACCACGAACCTTGAGAGGTTGAGCAATTTAAAAGAAAGAGTACAACAGAGATGAGCAAGATTGCAAACAATCCGTTAGAAAAGAGGAACAAGGAACATTACGAGAACTTGAAGGTTGCAAAGACATGAAGCAAGAGTTTAATGGACAAGATAGAATTCGAAACCACTCCGGTTAAAACAACATGAGAGAGGAAGAATTCGGGCAGCACTCTGGTTGAACATGAAAGGAATAGAACATGAACTTGAGATGATGGGATGATACTTGATTATATCAACAACACACTGCCTCCGGAACTATTGAAAGAATGGCATAATGGGTAAGAAGGATTTCAGACAACACTCAGGTTGGAAAGAGAGGCAAAACTTGACAAGATGAAAGAACTTGAATGAGAACACAACACTCCGGTTACATGTATAAGAAAGAAAAGAACACGATCCTCACAATTCGAGATGATGAGTGAAAGAGCAACATCACAATGCCTCCGGAAGAACGAAAAGAAGATAGATCATTGGGATAAAAGAACGGAGAAGAAAATGCCAACTTCTGCCACAAATGAGCTTGGAAAGCATCCTTGCAAGAAGAATTGAACGGAGTTGTTGCAAAATCAACAACGAAAAGCACAAGCTTGTTGTGGGCTTATGGCAAACATCTCAAAATGATGAGGTGACAACCTGCCACTAACGAAAAACAATTGCTTGTTTGATACCAACGAAGGGATGAAAACTTCTTTTAATGAGAGAATAGGAGGAAACTTGGATTATCGATAAGCACCACAATTAGCAACATTCCTTAGGGAAGGCTTTAGGTGAAATATGACACAAGATAACTCCAACGAGGAGATTAATGGATTTAAAATACCTCATTCTTAAAAACATATGAATCATGAAACATGAAGGAAATTGTCAAGAGTGACATAACACCACCTCAAAAGCTAAGGTAGAAAGAATTGCACTCCGGATGCAAGCTGAAGAATGCTTGAACTCCTAAAAACAAAACATGTGTTGAGCACCATGTTTATTTTAGAGTATAGCTTGGCAGATCATAGCTTCGAGAGAAATCTTGAAGAACCATTGAAGAATGAAAAGAATCCTTGATGAACCACCATGTAGAGCCTCCAAGAAGAACTCCGGTAATAAAAGGATGATAAAAAGAAAGAGAACTTGAAAACACAAGGTGAAGCCTTGCGATGATTTAGATGGAGCTTCGTGACGACATAATGCGGAAAACTTGGAACTCCAGAAAAAGAATAGATGAAACACTAGAACCGAGATTTACTTCACCATGAACAATCTCCGGAAGAAAAGAATTGAATCACCTGGAGGAAATAAGAATAAGATTTATTGTATGCTTATCCTTCATCAAATTAAATTGATGGCAAGAAATGGATTTTGCATATTACTTATTCTCGTAGAAAGGATTAAGAGAGATATAGCGTAAACTTGAGAAGGTATTGATGGAACCACCGGTGGGATTTGGAAACAACGAATATTTGATATGATAACGGAGGAAGTGAAATCTTGAACGAACCACCATAAGAATTGAAAATGAAAGTAGCAAAGGCACACTTCACCGGGAAGAATTTGAAAACAATTGAAGATATTGAAGGGATTTAGATACATGAGAACGAAGAGAACATGAACTGATTAGAGGATATTTGAACGATTCACCGGTAAGATTTGGAGAACGATAGCTACACGCTGAGAATGAACAATTATGACATGATAGCCTTCGGAGAAAAGAAATGGAACCAAATCATGAAATGCTCCGGATGGTAAGAAAAGAAATCTCACAATCAAAACAATTATGAGGATAGCATGAAGCTAGAACCATGAATCTCTGGGAGAATGGACAAGATTTAGAGGACAAACTCTTCTTCGGTCTTCAAATGTTGAGAATGATGACGAGAACCACCATGAATTGTTGAGATACTCCGGGAGAATTAAAAGAGGAAAGGTTGAACCAAAGATGAAAATAATTTGAAAACGACCTTGGAGAAGGCATGTGACTGATGAAAATTCATTATTACATCAAACTTTGAAAAGAATTTTAGAAGCTCTGGGAAAATTAGAAGAGTCAGGTAAGATCCTGGGAAAAGACCTGTGGGTTAGGGCCCACTCAAAAGAAAACACCGTTGAACGATTTTGAAGAGAGATTGCACCGGTTGAATTAAATAGCTTGAATGAGAGAAAAACCTTGAAGTAACTCGAACGGATTAAGAATGGGAACTTGATTCTTCTGAGATATCTTCCACACTCTGGAACAAATGAATAGCAAGAGGTGAGTGATTGAGAGGTGCACCGGCATGAGAAAGCATTAGAAACAAGGAAAGGAATATGATGCATATCAAAAACTTGAATTGGATCCACCGGAGAAGAAACAACAATGAAGGATGATGAACATGAAACTGTTGAGCATCTTCATGGGAAATCACCGGATAAGAACATTGAAAGAAAAGAATGAAGAGACTTCCCACAAATAAAAGGATACATGATTAAGAAATCTGAGTCCTTGAAGAAAAAGGGTGGGAGGGCGGGAAAACAAAGGCAACTTGGGCAGAAGGAATGGATACCGTTGAAGAAAACTTAGAATTGATCTTGCGGATGTTGAAAATGATCGGATCCACTTGAAGAGAAGCACACCGGTTGGAAAAGAGTTGACATGACAACCTTAGTGATCAAGAAGGATTAGTACTCCCATAGAAATATGAGAACACCGCTTGAAAGGTATGGAATCAACACTTGACTTTGAAGCAACTCGAATACCACAAATAAAACAAAACAAAGGATTTGGCTTGCAGAATAAGCCGGAACAAATACATATGATAGAGATTTACCCAATCCCATATCATGCATCTGTCGGAAAGATATTCTAGGAGCTACTTGAATTCCCACCTATAAACTCCCGAAACTTTCTGGTTATGCAATCTGGTGTTGGGGATAGAGGGGAAGAAATATATCTCACCCAAACTAACAATCCCTACATCTAGCTGTATCCATCCGTCAACACATAACCAAGAAAACTCCGGAAATCGTGTACCTCAACCTTCGAAAAGCATCCATTATACGAGTTATGGCAATACTCCTGAACTCCCCAGTACTGGGTGACATCGAGGTTATCTCACCAACAACTGCATAAAAGAGATTTTCGATGTCGGCAAAACTTAGGTATTCCAGAACTGCAACGATAAAATTGTGACGACAACACCTCAGAGCTCAACTCCCCGGGTCACTGCCACATAAAAGACAGGAGGCACCAAGAACAATGTTCTCGTCACAAAACCATCGGAACGATTCCAAGATACCCGCGTGATCCTAATTTTTTTTAGTGAAATTTGAGGAGAGGAAAGGCAAAACATCTATGTCAGGAGACCTCACCAGAGCGACGAAGGGACTGGGGAGTAAAAAGAATCCTACTCTCCGATATATATAATCCTAAGACTCAAAATAGTTTTCTTCTAGACTCAACAACGGCCAACAATCAAGGGGGCTCCTATGGTCGGTCGAGGCTCTGATTACCAACTTGTCACGCCCAATATGCGATACTATCCCAAAGAGACTCGAAGGTCCCACCAAGGATAGAACCGCATATTGAAACGCTTTTGCAAGGTGGATATCATTACGTCAACATTACATAATAGATGGGGATACATACATAAGGCATACAATGCCACAGGAATACAACAATATATCATACACAATATCAACATCCGACTACGGATTAAACACAAACAGAAGCTCAAACGACATCCACCCTGCTAGCCCAGGCTGCCGACCTGGAACCTATCCCCTGATTGAAGAAGAAGCAGAAGAAGAACTCCAAAACAAGTAACCATCACTCTCACGTCATGATCATCGCATAACCTGTACCTGCAACTGTTGTTGTAGTAATCTGTGAGCCACGAGGACTCAGCAATCCCATTACCATGGGTATCAAGACTAGCAAAGCTTAATGGGTAAGGAAGGGGTAAAGTGGTGAGGTTGCAGCGGTGACTAAGCATATATGGTGGCTAACATACGCAAATAAGAGCGAGAAGAGAGCAAGCAGAACGGTCGTGAAACTAGCAATGATCAAGAAGTGATGCTGAACTCCTACTTACGTCAAACATATCCCAAAAACCGTGTTCACTTCCCGGACTCCGCCGAAAAGAGACCATCACGGCTACACACACGGTTGATGCGTTTTAAATCGGATCTGGTGTCAAGTTATCTACAACCGGACATTAACAAATTCCCATCTGCCCATAACCGTGTGCACGGCTTTTGAAAGTTTATACCCTGCAGGGGTGTCCCAACTTAGCCCATGATAAGCTCTCGCGATCAACAAAGGATATACCTTCTCCCAGGAAGACCCGATCAGACTCGAAATCCCGGTTTACAAGACATTTCGACAATGGTAAAACAAGACCAGCAAGACCGCCCGATGCGCTGACAATCCCGATAGGAGCTGCACATATCTTGTTCTCAGGGCAACACCGGATGAGCAATCCGTACAACTAAAACCAGACCTCAAGTTTCCCTGAGGGGGCGCTGCAAAGGGCTCTAGTTCAGACCAACACTTAGACAAGCATTGGCCCCGGGGGGGGGGGGCTATAATAAAGATGACCCTTGGGTTGGCCGACCCAAGGGAAGGGTATTGGTGGTGGTGAGGCAAATGGTAAAACCAAGGTTGGGCCTTGCTGGAGGAGTTTTATTCAAAGCGAACTGTCAAGCGGGTCCCATAAATCACCCAACCGCGTAAGGAACGCAAAATCCGGGAACATAACACCGGTATGACGGAAACTAGGGCGGCAAGAGTGGAACAAAACACCAGGCATAAGGCCGAGTCTTCCACCCTTTACCAAGTATATAGATGCATTAATTAAATAAGAGATATTGTGATATCCCAACATAATCCTGTCCATCATGGAGCAATCTTCAACTTCATCTGCAACTAACAACGCTATTAAGCAAATTTAAACAAACAACATTTTAAACTTTTTGAACATGGATGAAAATAGCATATTATTAATCTACACAAAATTATAAGCATTTTACATATATAAAACATTTTAATCCGATGCACGGTTGTGGAGTTATTATATGCATGAACAACAGGGGTCAATCTGTAAATATGCAGTTTACTGGATAAATAGATAAATTCGCAGCAAGGGAAAAAACATGCATGGGCCCAATCTGACTAGGCCAAGTGTATAGGAGAAGGCGGGAGGGGGTTGCTCACCCATGGGCCAAGGCCCGGTTGGTGCAGCAGGCCGACTAAGGAGGCGCTAGGGCAAAGAGGCTGTTAGGCCACGCGGCGACAACGTGACCCAGGCGCAGTCAAAGCGAGGCGAGGCGACCGAGCTGATGCTCGTTACTGAAGAACAGAGGCAGCAACAGCAGGTAAGGCAGGGGGCAGCAACGCGATGCAGGGGCTCCGGCGGGGCGGCCTCGGCGGGGACCGGCCAGAACGGGACTGGGGCGACGGGATCCGACGGAGGGGACGGATCTGGACCGAAAGGTGGTGGCTTGAGGCGTCGGCGCTGGCAGAGCTCAGCGAGACCATGGCGCGCGGTGCTCCTGTCGACAGAGAAAAAGAGAACAGAGAGAGATGTGAGCGAGAGAACAAACAGAGGAGGATTGAAGGAAGGAGAGGCAGGGGAGGAACGCACCCTGGCGGTGGAGGAGATGCTCGGGACCCTCCTGGTCCAGATCGAGCGAGGAAGGGCTCGGGTTGCAGCCATGACGATGCAGCACGAGGACGGTGGTGTTGAAGCCCTGTCCATGGCAGCAGAGAGGGAGCAGAGAGATTAGGGAGGTGGAAGAAGGATGGAGGAAAAGGAGAAGGGCGACGGGGGCTGGCCTCGTTGCGGTGGTCTCCATGGCTAATGAAGTGGCCGTCGGGGGCGAGGCCGAGGCAGGGGAACGGTGAGATGGTGGCTGGTCGTGGTCGCCGGTAGAACTGCTCGCCGGGGTCAGTGGCAGGCAAACTGGAGGAGAGGCGTGGGGCTCAGTGGAAGGAGCACGTCGTGGAGGAGCACGGGAGGGTGGTGGTTGGCTGTGGGTGATCCCAATAGGGATTGAGCGGGTGGTGGCGTGATGGGACAAGAGGCCTAGGTTTTAGGGTTAGGCAAATAGGTCTATATATATAGAAAATGAGGGCTAAGTTTGGACCCTCCGATTAAATCGGACGGTCGAGAAATAAATAGGTAGGAAGTTCAAATAAGAAAACGGTGATGTTTTAGGGACGTTTGGGGATGATCCGAATCCAACGGTGATGACTGAGCAGGTCGGGTTCGGGGAAGTCTCGGACGCACGCGAGGGGGTCAGAGCAAAGTGTAGAGAGGGTGGACATTTAGACAAGAGGGGAAAACAAAGACAATGGGGTCTGACGAAAGGCAACGGGGACAAGGGGGGTTTTGTTGGTTTCAGAGAAAGAGAGAAGAGAGGGGTCTAATTGGTCTGAGAGAAGGTCAACAAGGACAAGCGGTCTGACAAGAGGTTAACAAACGCAACGGAGAGGAGTTAGGAGCGGCAACTACGAGCGGATGCAAGTTTTAATAAAACAATATCGATGCAAAGTGCATGATGCTATGAGATGAAATGCAAGACATGAAAAAAATGCAAAACAAAAGACAAAAACCCAACCACAAAGGAAATAACATATCGCAACTCCGGAAAAAGCAAGAATTGGAGTTATGAAAATGGAAAGTTGTATCCGGGGCGTTACAGTTTGGTAGGAAAGTACCAAAGTAATCCCAGCAAGGAACACTGGACAGCGGTCAAGAATATCCTAAAGTACCTGAAGAGGACTAAGGATATGTTTCTTGTTTTTGGTGGTGACGAAGAGCTCGTCATAAAGGGTTACGTCGACGCTAGCTTCAATACAGATTTGGATGACTCTAAGTCACAAACCAGATACGTGTATATTTTGAATGGTGGGGCAGTAAGCTGGTGCAGTTGCAAGCAAAGCGTCATGGCGGAATCTACATGTGAAGCAGAGTACATGGCAGCCTCGGAGGCAGCGCATGAAGCAATCTGGGTGAAGGAGTTCATCACCAACCTAGGAGTCATACCCAATGCGTCGGGGCCGATCAAACTCTTCTGTGACAACACTGGAGCTATTGCACTTGCCAAGGAGCCCAGGTTTCACAAGAAGACCAGGCACATCAAGCGTCGCTTCAACTCCATTCGTGAAAATGTTCAAGATGGAGACATAGATATTTGTAAAGTACATACGGACCTGAATGTAGCAGATCCGTTGACTAAACCTCTCCCTAAAGCAAAACATGATCAACACCAGAATTCCATGGGTGTTCGATTCATCACAATGTAACTAGATTATTGAACTCAAATGCAAGTGGGAGACTGTTGGAAATATGCACTAGAGGCAATAATAAAATGGTTATTATTATATTTTTTGTTCATGATAATTGTCTGTTATTCATGCTATAATTGTGTTATCCGGAAATCGTAATACACGCGTGAATACATAGACCACAACATGTCCCTAGTGAGCCTCTAGTTGACTAGCTCGTTGATCAATAGATAGTCATGGGTTCCTGACTATGGGCATTGGATGTCATTGATAACAGGATCACATCATTAGGAGAATGATGCGATGGACAAGACCCAATCCTAAGCATAGCTCAAAGATCGTGTAGTTCGTTTAGCTAGAGCTTTTCAAATGTCAAGTATCATTTCCTTAGACCATGAGATTGTGCAACTCCCGGATACCGTAGGAGTGCTTTGGGTGTGCCAAACGTCACAACATAACTGGGTGACTATAAAGGTGCACTACGGGTATCTTCGAAAGTGTCTGTTGGGTTGGCACGAATCGAGACTGGGATTTGTCACTCCATATGACAGAGAGGTATCTCTGGGCCCACTCGGTAATGCATCATCATAATGAGCTCAATGTGACCAAGTGTCTGGTCACGGGATCATGCATTACGGTACGAGTAAAGTGACTTGCCGTTAATGAGATTAAACGAGGTATTGGGATACCAACGATCGAATCTCGGGTATGTAACTTACCGATTGACAAAGGGAATTGTATACGGGATTGATTGAATCCTCGACATCGTGGTTCATACGATGAGATCATCGAGGAGCATGTGGGATCCAACATGGGTATCCAGATCCCGCTGTTGGTTATTGACCGGAGAGGCGTCTTGGTCATGTCTGCGTGTCTCCCGAACCCGTAGGGTCTACACACTTAAGGTTCGGTGATGCTAGGGTTGTAGAGATATGAGTATGCAGTAAACCGAAAGTTGTTCGGAGTCCCGGATGAGATCCCGGACGTCACGAGGAGTTCCGGAATGGCCCGGAGGTAAAGAATTATATATAGGAAGTCAGGTTTCGGCCATTGGGAAAGTTTCGGGGGTCACCGGTATTGTACCGGGACCACCGGAAGGGTCCCGAGGGGTCCACCAGGTGGGGCCACCTATCCCGGAGGGCCCCATGGGCTGATGTGGGAGGGGAACCAGCCCTTGGTGGGCTGGTGCGCCCCCCTTGGGCCCCCCTGCGCCTAGGGTTGTGAAACCCTAGGGGTGGGGGCGCCTCCACCTGGCTTGGGGGGCAAGTTTCCCCCCTGGCCGCCGCCCCCCTTGGACATCCCATCTCCTAGGGCCGGTGCCCCCCTAGGGGGCCTATATAAAGAGGGGGAGGGAGGGCAGCCGCACCCATGCTCTTGGCGCCTCCCTCTCCCCTTGCTACACCTCTCCCTCTCGCAGAAGCTTGGCGAAGCCCTGCCGAAATCACTGCTGCATCCACCACCACGCTATCGTGCTGCTGGATCTTCATCAACCGTTCCTTCCCCCTTGCTGGATCAAGAAGGAGGAGACGTCTTCCTCAATCGTACGTGTGTTGAACGCGGACGTGCCGTCCGTTCGGCGCTAGGATCTCCGGTGATTTGGATCACTACGAGTACGACTCCCTCAACCCCGTTCTCTTGAACGTTTCCGCTCGCGATCTACAAGGGTATGTAGATGCACTCCTCTCTCTCGTTGCTAGATGAACTCATAGATTGATCTTGGTGAAAGTGTAGAATTTTTTTATTTTCTACAACGTTCTCCAACACTAGTAGCGTACAAGTACTAACTTACTCTTAGCTAACTAGACGATGCCAGCCGCCATCAGCGGTACACGCTAAATGCCAGCACCGGTGTCCTGCGCCTTGCCTCAAACTTGCCAGAGGTGCGATAGGGCGCGTTGCTCGCACGCGTTGGCCCTTTTGATGCCGGCTTGGTCCACCGAAGCTTCGGCTTCCAAGCGGGAAACCCACTTGACGAGCTGGTAGTAAAAATCGGTGTCGCGAACGCGTGCATGCTTGACAGCCTCCAAGGCTATTTGCCGGGCGCCGGCCTCCATGTAGTCGGCCTAGTTGCAGGCGCTCTTCTCGTGACTCAGAGCGTTGGTGCACTGCTGCTCCATGTCCCGCCGGCGGCGCTAATCAGTGATACGCTGCTCCTTCGCCAGGCGGTCGTGCTCCAAGAACTCCTGCTCCTCCGCTAGGCGGTCGCGCTCCAACAAGTCCTTGATCTCTACATTGCAATCTAGAGACAGATAGAATGCCTCCTCCCTCCATTTGCCTTCCGGCCTCGCCTACCGCGAACAGGCAGGGCATGGCAGACGTGGCGAGCGACGTCGGGTCGGTGGGGGCTTATGAGGATATGGCGAGTTGGGTCACGGTGCCACCGGAGAAGGCTGGGAAGCAGTACTTATAGGCGGAAGGTAGCGCGACGGTCATTGGAATTCAATGCATAAGAAAGCATGGCTTAGAGTGCCAGCTTGTCGTGGAAAACTAGAGAAACTGAAATTATGACTGTGCCGTCCCACCCCGTCTGGGTCGCACGCCGGCATGCCGGTCAAACGAGTGCACTTGAATCATCTCCCTCCTTGTCAATAATGATTCCACGGATTTAAAAAGCCCACAACAATTAAAGTGCATCTTTTTTCGCATTAGTTAGCTACCTTAATTACGGCCGGCTGCATGTAGGCACTCAGAACCGCTCGTAGCCAGTACGTGGAACAGCATGCAACGAGTCGCAGCCTAGGGCACGCATGCAACCACTTAAATCACTGGAATTAATTAGGCTTAAACTCTGCATCCCGTTAATTATTGCCATGCCTTGGTCTTGCTGCTTTGCTCACGGGACTAATAAACCTGGACGGAGGGAGTACCTTGGTTGGTGAGAGGTTTGAATTAAGCCCTACAAAACGGAAAGGAGGTACTAGTACGTGCGTGATCTGCTATTTATTCGTGTAGGATTGAGTAGGTCATTTCTTGAATTGAGCCCTGCAAACAGGAAAGGAGGTTGTACGTGCGTGATCCTCTATTTATCCATGTAGGATCGAGTAGGTAGGATAGTGTAGCTTGTCAGTTTCTTCAGAGGTAGGCATTTTTATTCAAAGAACTGCCACTTCTGATCTTGCGTCGCAAATAAAACTGCCAGGAGCGCATTAGTAGGCTAGCTAGTGATCGATCAGTAACTTGTAAACACCGAGCGAACAGAAATAAGTAACTGTTAGTGCATCTCAATGATTCACAGATCATATACAAATATGTAGCTCAAAAAGCAAAGATCAGCCACTTCGGATCTTGCGTCGCAACTAAAACCAACTAGTACGATTCCCATACATAAGATCAACATGTTAATGCATCTCAATGATTCACAGATCATATATAAATATGTAGCTCCAAAAGCAAAGATCTAGAAAAAACATCTGTTCTTCCTACTAACATGGATGCTTCTCTTGGCCAACATTCAGTACAGACTGAAAGAAAAATTTGTTTGTGAAGTCTACAATTCCTCTTGCAAACGTAAGTGGTTTCACCAACAGCTGGAACCATGAGAATGAACCACACATGATGGAGGAACATCCACTGCAATATGATTTGGTCTTCTCTCAATCACACCGCGAGACTGTAAGTGCATCTAGTGCCACCCCTAGTTTGGTTTTGGAGTATTGACGACAAACGTGGTTGAGGGACTAATGTGTTTGTGAGAATTGCAGGATAACACAGGTAGTAGTCCCTCCTTGATTCGGTTTACCTACCGGAGATGACCCCTAAAAATGTATGAAGACATTGAAGATAATGGTGGTACGTGAAGACATTCACACTAAAGACTATGACAGGAGAAGACATTGAGTGAAGACTATGGAGCGCGAAGACTTTGTTGAGTCATAGGAACCACCGCACTGTTAAGTGGGGTCCAAGTGAACTAAGTCAGAGTGACTGAAGTGATGCTCAACCAAAATCCTATGTCTTCAAGCGAAGACAATGAGAACAAATCTTATCCAGAGTCGGATAAGTCAGCTTTACTTGTAGCCCAAGTCAAGCCATCGTGTGTGTTTGAAATCTGACCGTTGTGACACGTGTCAGTTCCTTAGTGACCCAGGGTCATTTCAGACAAATCAGGTCGGGTTGCCCAGTGGCTATAAATAGCCCACCCCCTACACCATAAATTGGTGGCTGCTCAGAGTTAGATACGACTTTTGTCGTTTGAGAGCAACCCACCTCCGAAGCCTTTGAGAGAGAGAATCCTTGCGAGGACAAAGCCCAAACCACCCAGAGCCCAGAGAGTGTTTGGCATCACTGAAGTCTTTTTGTCCACGTGATCTGAAGACTTGTTACACTTGAGGACTGTGAATCCTCCAGCCGGTTAGGCGTCGCGTTCTGAGCATCCAAGATTCATTGTGGATTGCCGGTGAACGAAGTCTGTGAAGGTTTGGAAGTATACCTTGAAGACTTACCAGAGTGATTGGGTGAGGACTGTGTGTCCTTAGCTCAAGGGGAATAAGGTGAAGACACGGTCTTCTGAGTTCAATCTCAGCCTCCCTAACCAGACGTACAGTTGTCACAGCAACTGGAACTGTTCGAACAAATCCTTGTCTTCACAACACACTGGTTCTATCTCTTACTCTCCTTACTTACAATTTGTCTTTGTGAAGTCATTGCCTGATTGCTCTGCCTGTTTGACTTCACTGTGTGACTACTTGTTCTGATTGGCTTCATACTATCTTCCATCCTGATCCTACTACCTAGCTGCTATCATTCATCATGATTTAGCTTCATACTTGTTTGACTATGGTGTGTCTAGTGTAGTTCATCTTCCGCTGCATGTTTATAGGTCCAGTTTTCGTGTTTGTCTTCGAAACTCTCATGTTTTAAAGACTTTCATAAAAATCGCCTATTCACCCCCCTCTAGTCGATAACTAGCACTTTCAGAGACTATTTTCAGAATACAAACTTTAACTTAGGCAAAATGATGCCCATTGTATAATCAGACCAAAGCAATGAAGCACCTAGTGTTGGCCAATAAATAGTACAATACTACTTTTTTGCAGTCCATGAAGTGACTATGCAATCTTCCCGTGTCTATTTTCAAATAGCACTGCATGCAGTGACTATACTATTCTCTTGTGCAGTTCAACCAAAATTGCGGTCACTTTGTTTGTTTGCCAAATAGCAACGGGCAGACATCCCTGTCTGTACAAATATCAAGCAGCTAGTAAACATATACCACACCTTGTATTTTCGGTTTAAACATGTCTCTTCCGCTTAGCATCTATCATGTTCTGCATTGGACAATTTGATACAGTTATGTTTTACCCTGGACAATTTCATACTGAATTGATTTGCTGGTTCAGAGTAGAAATATAGCGTCTATTCTTCATCATACCAAGGATATCCATGTTCATGGTGATGGAAGAGGTGAAATCGATACAACCGAAATTGAGCATCCAATCATTGAATCCTGTCCTGCACCTCCAATGTAGGTCCACCCTGCTAATAAATTCACATGCAAACCACTAGTATTACTATCTAATGACAGTACAGAAAGAGTAGCAAGATAGTATCAAACCATGTACCTTCGTAATGAACAGCTCATAGTGCCACCAATTGGATATAAAGGTTTGGAAGAAAACATGCTCCTAATGTTGAACCAGTTGGACTTTTTGTGCAGTTCCACTAAAATTGAGCATCCTAGTTTGCATAGATATTGAAAGTGTGGTTACTGTAAAAACGACACTAGTTGAAGCATAGACTCACAAATATAAGCATTCCAATTTCTTAATGGAAAAGGTAGCAAGACTGTTTCTAACCACCTGTTTGAAGCAATAAATAAGGCAACATTGAATGATGTCAGAAAGGCATATATAGTTCTTTTTGAAAGAATGGTCGACTCTTGACCTTTCCTCTTCGTTTAAGCATATTTTGTGCAGTTCAACTAAAATAAAATGCCATCACCGCCTTGACAATTCAGTGACACTGTACAAAAGGAAATGACTTAACATTACATCATGATGTCAGGTATGTAGTCGAAAGGCATTAGAGACAAACATACAGACCTCCTCCGATAACATAATGAACATTAATTTTAACAAAGGTGTGGCTAGCTTTACCGGGATAATTCGAGTGAACTCTACACCCTATGTTACTTAATATAAGACGTTTTCGCGATTCAATTTAAAGTACCCAAACGTCTAGTATTTAGAAAAATAGGTATTAGTTTTCTTGAGCACATATCTGGGAAAGCTTGCCACACTTTATTTATGTCCATACGCTAATGCAACACCATTCAAATACTACAAATATACACTAATCCAGTGGCTAGTGCAACAGTAGAGTAGTTAGTTTATTACAGGGTACAGTAGAATGGTTTTACTGAACAGATTTCAATGAACTCTAGCACTAGAAGATTTTTATACGAATTAACAATACAAAATGTAAAGGTAACAAGTTTCAGCATTGGTATACTAGCTATGTAAGAGCATTAAACCAAATACAAAAGTCAGAAGGTAACTAGCATTATTAACTAATGATAGTATAAAAAATTGCAAACCATGTACCTCCAAGGTAAATATCATTTCAAACTCGTGGGGACCTAAAAAAACTGCTATCCCAATCTTGATAATCGATCAAACATAAAAACTTGATCGAATGAATCAACAGAGTAGCCGGAGGAGGAGGTGCCCACTCTTGACCTTTCCTCTTGTCTTCATAATTTTTTGTGCAGTTTAACCAAAATAAAATGACATCAGCGCCTTGGCATTTTGGTGACACTGTACAAAAAAATTAACTTATCTCATGAAAGTGAGGTATGTAATCTATAAGCATTAACAGTGCAAAAATCTGAAGGTAGTAACAAGTTTCATCATTGGTATACTGGCTGTGCAACAGCATTAGAATGCCTTAGCTGAAAAATCTTTAATACATCCACAATCAACAGCTAACCTTGAAATAATCTAGTGACATTAAATGGCATTGCTTAAATTTATCGGTGGTATTAGTCTGAGTGTGGCATTAGTTAAATGTGGCATCACTTTAGCAGTAGCATTGCTTGACTCGACTGCTGGCATTATACTAACCGCAAAAAAGTGGCAATAAGAGCATGGGAGGACCATTTGGAAAGTGGGTGCACCAGTACGATGTACCTCCACGGACGTAGAGTGGTGAGGGAGGTATGGTTGCCCAGAGCAACAAATATCCAGACATCATATGTGGATTACGTCCCATTTTTGTTCTCTTTAGCCACCTTTTTCCTATGTGAGGACAACAAGCCGATCGACCTGGTCATTCTCTATTGCGTTGTCATGCCTTTCTACCCTTCTTCAACCAAGATCCACATGCAATGACGTGGTAGATGGGGCAATAGAACAAGGGTATGGTTCGAAAAGAGGTAGCATACCCGAGGGTCGGTGGGAAGTGGCTTCGCTCGTGGTCGTCGTCCTCCGCACACACTACGGCAGCGAGCTTGGGGACGGAGGCCATCCCACGCAGGCACTAGGTCTGAGAGGACGACCTTGCCATCATTGCGTGACCTCGCTCGCCGACAACGAGTGCGTCAACGTTGCACGTCCTTTTCTTCCCCAATGGATCTGTGACCACCAGTGAGGAGGGAGAGAGAGGCCGTCTTTTTTAGATCTGGAGAGAGGGTGATAGTGTGAGAAGCAACTGGGCAGCCCTTAGCAAGAAAGCGCTGAAGCTCCAACCTATATATCTTTTTATACTACTAGCACTGGAGGTGGAGTAGTGGTAGAGTAGTTTATATTTTCTCTGTGTACAGTACTAGTTAGTCGTGCTTCAAAACTGAATGGCACGCCATTACAAAAATAAAGGTCGATAACTAATGCAGCACCACGGGCCAACGCGGCCAGATTGCATTTTGCACGAGAAATTACACACCATGTTTCGTTGACATGTGGTCCCGTTCCAACATATTAGTGAGACGAAGGCGAGTCCTTTTCTACTAGTATTTCCAAAAGGATGTGTAGGCCGAGGCGCCTCTTCGTGTACCGTGGCAAACTGGCAACCATCCACCGACTCTTTGCCTTTCCCTCTCGATTTGGAACTGCTGTCGCACGCTCTTTCTCTCCCTCCTCCATTTTCCTTCACCCTTCCTTCTGCCATTGTTCGATCGTCTTCTCCATGGAGGGAACAGGCCGGAAATGACCCCGTTATTCTTGCTCCGATCTGAAAGATGGCGTGGTGGAGGAACTCATTGATCTATGCAACATCATCACCTCGGCTAGCATGGCAGGTTCGTTCAAGACCATTCTCGACTCAACTAATAACATCATTAGAAGGAACCCAAGGGTCAAGGAGCGGTTTGATCTCCCCTATCTTCTTCGCCGTGACCCTAATGACTGGCCCAGGGATGACGGAGGCCTCGCCTTGTGCAAGTTGATGCCGCTTGATAATGATATGTATGATGTTAAGATGCCATCGCTTGAGGGCAAGGCTTGGGCAGGCGCAAATGGAGATTGGGTTGTTTATATTGGGTCCAATTGCGAGTGGGAACTTGTGAATGTGTACACTTGTCAACGGGTTCCACTTCCAAAAATCTCAGCAGACTGCCGATAGGTTGAGCACACCAGTATTGTATGCACGTTCAAATACGATCATGCTGACTGTCTTCTATGGAAGATAGCAATTTTTCGAGTTCCCAACCACTCTTGGGATTACACGAACTATGAAGTTGTTGCTACCTTCGACAAGCTTGTTGCCGTCCTTTGTGGTTCGGCTGGATGCATATTGCTCAAAAATCAGTTTCTGTACACGGATGAGTACTGTGATGCAATTTAATACGAGGGCCTTGTGTTTGCTTCCACCACTCATGGCACTGTTTTTGCATGGGATCCTCGTAGTTTCGGTACGTTTTTCTTCCACCATAATTATAATTGTTTCATCCACATGCATGCGGGTTAGCAAGTTTCCCTTTACTAATTAACCTTGTTCTTGTGTTTCCAAGGTCCTGTGAACATTGCACCACCTATACTTGAAAAATTTTATAACCAAGGGGGAGATGACGATGGTGATGATCACGAGCATGAGGATGAGCAGTGCCCATATACTCTGTGGCGCGTGCCAACTAATTCCGATGGATCACCTCTTCTTGTGTGTATACAACCCACTGATGATGTTACTACTAAGGAAGCAGGTTTAGTCTCCCGTGGTCGCACTCTCCCGGACCTATTCCAACATCAGTTGCATGGTATTCGGGATGGATACTAGTGTGCTAGCGCCAACACCTTCTCCCTGGTACAAAATTGATAGTCTTGGAGAAAACTCGCTCTTCCTTGGACAAAACTATCAAATGATGGTGAAAGGCGATCCAACTTCTGTTGACACAACGTTACTAGTACCATTTATGAGAAGCAACTTTATCTATACCTCAAATATTTTGGTGGTTCCCTACCCTGGTACTGGTATAGTAGACCGCTTCAGCCTAGATGATCAGTCCTGCATTGGTCTCGAGATTGACAATGGATGGCCCGCCCCAGAGAATCACTTGTGGTTCAAAGATGGCGTTTGCAACGCCGAGGATTGGTTGAGTTAAAGTTCATTTCATTGCTTGTTATTTGTTGTGTGATGAAAACTTTAGTATTTATAATGTATCCTCGTTGTCGATGTGGGTTGATGACCTGTTGTATGTAATAAAATGATATGTCTGTGATAAACTTATTAAATTTATGAATGGCTTTTGAGTCGCTTCTCTGAGTGAGTGGTGCGACGAGGCAAAAAAATATTTTCCGAATACATAATTGTACATGCATTGCAGCAGGTTATCGGATGAGGCCAATCAACAATAGTAGTACACTATTTGTACTAGCTTCACATGCTTCGCGCGTCGGGCGGGTGTTTTTACTGTAGCATTATGTTAATGTGTCCGCTGTATGTAACCAGCACCTCGAATCCTCGATACTCGTACGATATAAGTAGTAGGTGTAGTAGGGTGGCATGGGCCAGAACAAGCATTCACGTCCAGGAGTACGACACACGCCACCAGCACGACATCCATCTGACACCATATTTCTTGGAGTCCGTGCTAGAGCAATCTCTTCAACCTCATCGTTTCTCTAACTTCAGCCATCACGCGGTGGGCGAGGTGGGGGTTTGCCGATAGTCGGTTTCCTCAACTGCGGTCCTACTTGTAAGGGCAACTCCAATGCACGACCCCAAAGGGACCTCCGTTTTGCACAAACTCCAACGATAATTTTGCCTAGAAAAGCAAGACCAAAGAAAACAAGAACCACAAGAATACATTTTAGAAGATATCCAACTTCCATAACTGCTCCTGTAAGTTGGATTAGTGCCTTCTCGATGCATTCATTGTTGATCTGCGGAGGCTCGATCTTGCGTGCTTCTTTCTTCTTCGAGTGTAAAGAAGTAGATGTTGCTTCCTCGCATCCTAGTCTCATGTCTAGCCTCTATTCTAGTAGGAGTATCAACAAGTGCACTAGTCTCATCTCTAGCCTCTATGCTAGCTAAAAGTGCTAGAACATCTACTAAATTGCTCTCTATCAATATATCGATGTACTCTTCTTCCCAATACCAAAACTTGCATCCATTATACTCCCTCCGTTCCACAATACATGCCTTCTATTTGTCAAAATATAGATGTATCTAGACATGTTTTAGTATATAGGTACATCCATTTTTGGACAAATGGATGTCAAGTATTTTGGAATGGAGGGAGTACACAATAATTTTTTAAGTTAGCACAACTATTCTAATCCGAGAGCACAACCGAAGATTTGGTCCGGTTCTTCCTCCTTTTGCTGACACGTGTGACATCCAGCATCTAGGTCGTGTCATGCAAGAAAATAGAGCGGTAGTTGAAGCCACATGATGTGCATCTTGGGTTAAACTGTAAATAGAATCTTACTACGCTTGAGTAACTCCTAAAGCGGCCACCGAAGATCTTTATTGGATTTGTTTTTCATCACCAGCATGTCAAGGTGAAAGATGTGCAGGTTCAGTGGGTCCTCTTGCGTTTTCACTGACATGTGGGACCGCATATGAGCAAACAGACGATGGGCTCCATGCGTCCGCTGGCTGGCTGAGAAGAAAGATAGAGGAGGGCTGAGCATGGACTCCAGGAAATTTGTTCTACATAACCAGCACCTCGATATAAGCTCAATATAGTGGGGTGTCATGGGCCATAACTAGCATTCACGTCTAGCAGTACGACACACGCTACCCACACGAGTCCCATCCGACACCAATTTTCTTGGAGTCCATGCTACATCCATCTCTTCTCCCTCCTGTTTTCTCAGCCATGGCGCGATGGGCGGAGTGGGGGTTTGCCGATAGTCGGTTTGCTTAACTACGGTCCCACTTGTAAGTGAAAATGCAACACTGCACGCATTCCCCCTTGAGCGGCGTGCCGGACCAACCGTGTGGGGGTGCGATGCGAACACGACAACCTTTTCCTTTTGAACTCGTAACTTGTAAAATCTGGTTCTGCTCCATGGCACGACCGATAGATAGAAAATAACGATTTTTCCTAGAGTAATGAGAAGTTTGGTTCTGGCGCCGTTCATGCATGGAGTACGCATGAAAATTATGAAGTTGATGCGAAAGGTAAGGTAATTACTAGTAGTACCATATACTACTACTTGGATTTGACGGAAAGATAAAAATACATACAGATCCATCAACGACATCCTCACGCCCTAGTGCGTCGGGTCACCAACCGACGCGTGAGGAGCAGCGGCGTTGGCGGCGAGCTCAACGTGCTTCTGAACAATGCCGTCCAAGGTTGACCTGCGGTCCAAGAAGGCCAACGTCCTATCGTCCTCCTCTTGCATGTAGTAGTCCTTGTGGACGATTTGCGCGTAGACGTGGGTGATTATGTCGATGTGTCTTGCTGCGCCAGGCACTGCGTGGCGAGCGCGACCTCGAGGTGGACATTCTCCAGCGCGATGGCGGGCAGTCGCAGGGCCACTAGTGTGTCGAAGAGGTTGCACCATAGTGGCCGTTGAGGGAGGCAGGCATCGCAGAGCCTGGGCGCATCGGCTGGAGGCGTACGTTAAAGTCGTCCGCGAGCTTCTTGACGATGGTGAACTTGTCGAGGAAACCGATGAGGACCTCGTCGAACAAGGACACGAAGCTGTCGTCCAAGTGGCCCCTCGCCCTGGCGGCCTCAAGAAATACCTGGAGACGTTCCTCGGTGCCGGGCCGCAGGCCGGCATTGTGGACCATCTGGCACAGCCGGCTGATGCTCACGCTCATCGCCTCCATGGGTCTAGCTTAGCTTCTAGTCAACTGATCTTGTGATTTGAGTGATCACTCTTGCCCTTGGTTAGCGTGCGTAGGTGCGTAGGATTTCATACTACTCCTCGGCCCTCTACTGCACCTACCTTTGGCTGAATGATAGGTGGGCTAGCCACTCGTTGGGCCCACGTGTCATTCACCCAAAGGCAGTTGCAGTAAGTCAATGAAGCTGCGTCCCCCTCCGTGCTGGTGCAGTATATAGTCATCTCACCGAACCTCTATTTGGGGCCAAACGAGAGAAGTTTGATGTTTACTGGTTTATTGGTCCCCTTTGCATTTTGTGCCAAGTTTTGACCTTTGATTTAACTAATAAAATGTTAATGCATGTAAACAAAAATGTTGTGTAAGTCACCTTACGAAAACCAAATAATCCCAAAACACTTAGGCACGGTACATTAACTCCCTCCTCATTTCTTATTTCGTGACATATAAACCAATGAGAGATGTGGGCCGTGCATGCTTTGAATGACTTGAGACTACCAAATATGACATGCAGTGTTTAGTTCATTGCATGTAATTCTATTAGTTAGCAAAAAGACATTAAGTTCTCTCGCCGATAGGAATAAAACAATACACCATGTATTTATTTACAGAGGGAGTAGTACATTTTTTGTGGCATGCATTACTAGATATTGCTAGTCAAATACTAAAATCCAGATGGACGTGGTAGTACTCCTAAATCCAGATGGTGGTGCTACTAGTACTAGTAGTAGTACTACCAATGTAGTAGGAGTACTAGCACTGTACTACCCGTTGGTCATTATTACGTGCTGCACCTCACAGTGAAGTGACAAGACCCTGCGCCAGAGATGACACCTGAGTATAGGCGCCGTGTTCGGCATACCATAGTCAGCCTCACCGTCTGCAGTCACTATCATCATGGCTGTAGAGCTAGCCTGCTTACAACTAGCCCTGTTCGACATAATTTCCCGTGAGTAGATGCCCGTGCATTGCACGGAACACCAAGATTGGGGGTGGACGGCGTCGGCAATGGCCATCACGCCAGATTTTTCCACGGCCACCTAGATGTGGTGGGGAGGAGATAAGGCTGATTGTGAGAGACAAGGTGTTGTTTGTAAATAGGGAACAAGTGCAGACATCTTTTTGCAAAAATGGAGAAGTTTGGTTTGTATGCGTCGGACATAGATCCGACGGCTATTGGTGAAAGATGGGAGGCACAACATCATCACCAACTCAGGACCTGTTTGATTCGTAGAATTTTGAAAACGCAGGAATAGGACACGACAATATTACAAGTTTCAAACTGATATTACAAATGTTAGGAGTAATGCTGCACCTACGAAGAGGGACTTACTAGGAAGTTTACATAAGAACTTTCGTTACTTTAGGTGGATGCAACATTATTGTACAAACTAATGGGAAAATAAGTTTTTGAGTCTCTGGCCACTTGATGTTTCAAAAACAAATTCAGCTTCTGTGGAGACTTTGTCATTTAGCCTTAGACGCTTGCGGTGATCAGCACGCCATTCATTGTTGCGCCAGAGAACGCCAAACCTCATTACCTTGAGCACACTTGCCTCCAGAACAAAGAACCTGACCAATTTAATCTCAGATGTGCTACCTCGGTAGTCGATCAAATCAATTTCTGTAAGATGAAGATCAAGGCATTCGATGAGATTGTTATAGTGTAGCACATTTTTCACTTTCGGGTCTTTTTTATCTGCAAAAGAAGAGAACATATTAGAGCAGCTGGCTATATAAGATTGCCGTGTCATCAAGAGGTACCAATATCATTCTCTCATACAATAGGGTTGGCTGGCTAGTGATATTTTTTCACTCTCTCTCTCTCTGTGTGTGTGTGTGTGTGTGTGTGTGTGTGTGTTTCCTCTCATTTAACTAGGAGCACTGAAGAGCTTGGGCATTTGTTGCCTTCCACTATGAGGCCGATGCCATATTTCGCAAAAGTATGCCACATAATATGCATCAATGTCAAATCAAAAGATTTTGGCACCGCTCTCGCGATGTGAGAGAGTTGGCACCGTTGTGCACACAGACCCACATGTATAAACAAATCAATCAAACCAACTACACCAGCCTCTCACTCTCCCAAACAAGTGTTTTTTATTGCCTCAGTCCTCTCTCTCTCCCACGTAGTGTTTTTTCATTGCGTGAGTTAATTTGGCACCGGAGCAAAGTAGGTGATCCAGATTGGGGCACCAGGTGAGCAATGGAGGGGCATCGATGCCAAATGCATCACAAGTGAATTTGGCACGTGTTTTGGCCTACATAGCCCACTTTTGTACTCCCTCTGTCCCAAAATTCTTGTCTTAAATTTGTCTAAATACGGATGTATCTAGTTACATTTTAGTGTTAGATCCATCCGTATCTAAACAAATGTAAGACAAGAATTTTGGGATGGAGGGAGTACTACCTCGTATTTAGTATAAAATTTTGACCATAGATTTACCTAAGAAAATGCCAATGCATGTCACTAAAAATTACACCATTTGAAATTATGTTCAAATACGAATCCGACGATATAGTTCTTAGTGACATGCATTAACATTTTGTCAGTTAAATCTATGGTCAAATTTTGATACTACAAAATTGGAAGAGTAAACCAGGACAGAGGTAGTACTTGCTCTTAGGGTAACCATAGAGTTACTGGAGTAGTCTAAGTTACTTTCCACTATGACTAGCCTAGGATACTATAGTAGTACAGCATAAAAACGATGCAGGTTATCACGTGAGAAAAAAATACTAAAAATATTTCTTTCGGTGCAGTGTCTAGATGCAGTTTTGAACACTACACTTGTCATCGTAATTTGGGAAAATTACGAAAAAATTGAGCTACTTTGTGATTACAGTTTACTAATAGGAAAGAAGTTTCACCTCGATGAGTAGCTTCTCCGTGCACGGAAAGCATGTAAGGAATCCAACAACTTGATCCAGATTGGGGCCGATAGATTTTAGTGCCAAGATCTTCACTGTGCACATGGACTGGGTCAAGCTTGTGGGACTCATTTTCTGGAAGACGGTCGTAAATACATCAAGAAGAAATTTTAAAATGTGAATTTCAAGAAGACGGAGAAGAAGATGAATGATGTACCTGAACGATTTCGGATCCAATAAAGAGGTCAGAGAATTTGGCAGACAAGTACACCAATGCTGTCAATTTCGGCGCGTCAATGACCCTGGTTTTTGTTGGACCTTCTAGATCCGATACAAGCAATCTCTCAAGGAAAGGCGCATTCTCAATGACCATAACGTGGAACACCTGGAGTGATCTCTTCTTGAGTGAGTTCCGGACAAGGGGGTGTCCGGATGGCCGAACTATAATAATCGGCCGGACTCCAAGACTATCAAGATACAAGATTGAAGACTTCGTCCTGTGTCCGGATGGGACTTTCCTTGGCGTGGAAGGCAAGCTTGGCGATACAGATATGTAGATTTCCTACCATTGTAACCGACTCTGTATAACCCTAGCCCTCTCCGGTGTCTATATAAACCGGATGGCTTTAGTCCTTAGGACGAACAACAATCATACCATAGGCTAGCTTCTAGGGTTTAGCCTCCTTGATCTCGTGGTAGATCCACTCTTGTAACACACATCATCAATATTAATCAAGCAGGACGTAGGGTTTTACCTCCATCAAGAGCCAGAACCTGGGTAAAATATCGTGTCCCTTGTCTCCTGTTACCATCCGCCTAGACGCACAGTTCGGGACCCCCTACCCGAGATCCGCCGGTTTTGACACTAACATTGGTGCTTTCATTGAGAGTTCCTCTGTGTCGTCACTGATAGGCTCGATGGCTTCTTCGATCATCATCAACGAAGCAGTCCAGGGTGAGACCTTCCTCCCCGGACAGATCTTCGTATTCGGCGGCTTCGCACTACGGGCCAATTCGCTTGGCCAACTGGAGCAGATCGAAAGCTATGCCCCTGGCCGTCAGGTCAGATTTGGAAGTTTGAACTTCACGGCTGACATCCGTGGGGACTTGATCCTCAATGGATTCGAGCCACAGCCGAGCGTGCCGCACTGTCACGGCGAGCATGATTTAGCTCTGTAGCCGGACAGTACCCTGGAGGCCGCACCCGAGCCCGCTCCGATCTTTAATTCGGAGCCGGCTGCGCAGATCGAGGACGGATGGCTAGACACCACGTCGGGAGCTGCAACCTCTACGGCGATAGAGCCGAACACTGACATTGTCCCTCATAAGGCTCATGACTCCGAGGCGCCGGACTCCTCGCCGGACTCCGAACCTCCCGCGCCCCCTCCGATCGAATCTGATTGGGCGCTGATCATGGAGTTCACAGCAGCGGACATCTTTCAACACTCACCTTTCGGCGACATCTTGAGTTCGCTAAAGTGTCTCTCATTATCAGGAGAGCCCTGGCCGGACTGCGGTTAGGACGGTTGGGATGCGGACGACGAAGAAATTCAAAGCCCACCCACCACCCACTTGGTAGCCACTGTCGACGATCTAACCGACATGCTAGACTACGACTCCGAGAACATCGAGGGTATGGACGACGATGCCGGAGACGACCAAGAACCAACGCCAACCGGGCACTGGAAAGCCACCTCCTCATATGACATATACATGGTGGATATCCCAAAGGATGGGAATGGCGAAGGAACAGAGGAGGATGACCCCTTCAAGAAACAGCCCAAGCGCCAGCGTCAGCGGTGCCGCTCTAAATCCCGCCACAGCAAGAATGAAGATTCCGGCACCGGAGATAATAATACACCTGACAGTGCCGAAGATAACCCACTCCAGCAAGATGCAGCGCAGGAGGACGGAGATGCCAGCCCTCATGAGAGAGCGGCAGAAGAAGAGGTAGAGGATTATATGCCTCCCTCCGGAGACGAGGCAAGCCTTGACGACGATGAATTCGTCGTGCCTGAGGATCCCGTCGAACAAGAGCGTTTTAAACGCAGGCTTATGGCCACGGCGAACAGCCTCAAGAAAAAGCAGCAACAACTTAGAGCTGATCAAGATCTTCTAGCCGACAGATGGACTGAAGTCCTCTCGGCGAAGAGCATGAGCTCGAACGCCCCTCCAAAAGCTACCCTAAGCGCAAGTTGCTCCCTCGATTAGAGGAGGAAGCGTATGAACCCGCATCACCAGGAGACAATACGGCTGACCGACCACCCCGTGGTCGCGACAGAGAGGCCTCTAGGCCCTTCACTAGACCCGTACCCCGGCATCGCTCGAAAAGCACAAGGCCACAGGGGAACGCTCCGGACTTGCGAGATATATTGGAGGATAAGGCAAGACAATCAAGATCGATCTATGGATCGCGTGGGTGCCCCATGGTACTTGACGACAACTGTCGCGCCGGACACAGTAAGTCCAGTCGGGCCGAACAAAACAGACAAAGCTCTTTTGAGCTCCGTCGTGATATCGCCCAGTACAGAGGCGCAGCACACCCACTATGCTTCACAGATGAAGTAATGGATCATCAAATCCTCGAAGGGTTTAAACCCGTGAATATCGAATCTTACGATGGCACAACAGACCCCGCGGTTTGGATTGAAGACTATCTTCTTCACATCCACATGGGCCGCGGTGACGATCTTCACGCCATCAAATATCTCCTCCTCAAGCTTAAAGGACCAGCCCGGCATTGGCTTAACAGCTTGCCAGCAGAGTCAATTGGGAGTTGGGAAGACCTGGAAGCCGCATTCCTCGATAACTTCCAAGGCACGCATGTGCGACCACCAGACGCTGATGACCTAAGCCACATAATTCAGCAGCCAGACGAATCGGCCAGACAATTCTGGACACGGTTCTTAACCAAGAAAAACCAAATCGTCGACTGTTCGGATGCGGAGGCCCTCGCGGCCTTCAAGCATAACATCCGCGAAGAGTGGCTCGCCCGGCACCTGGGACAGGAAAAGCCGAAATCCATGGCAGCCCTCACATCACTCATGACCCGCTTCTGCGCGAGTGAGGATAGCTGGCTAGCACGCAGCAAGAACCTCAGCAAACAATCTGGCAGTCCGGATTTCAAGGACCGAAATGGCAGGTCGCGTCGTAACAAAAACAAGCGTCGTATCAACGGCGACAATAGTGAGGATACGGCAGTCAATGCCGGATTCAGAGGCTTTAAACCCGGTCAGCGGAAAAAGCCATTCAATAGAACTGCTCCGGGTCCGTCCAATTTGGACCGAATACTCGACCGCTTGTGCCAGATACACGGCACCCCCGAAAAGCCAGCTAACCACACCAACAGGGACTGTTGGGTATTCAAGCAGGCAGGCAAGTTAATTGCCGAAAACAATGACAAGGGGCTGCATAGCGATGACGAAGAAGAGACCCAACCGCCGAACAATAGAGGACATAAGGGTTTCCCCCCACAGGTGCGGACGGTGAACATGATATACGCAACGCACAAACCCAAAAGGGAGCGGAAGTGTGCACTCAGGGATGTATATGCGATGGAGCCAGTCGCCCCGAAGTTCAATCCATGGTCCTCCTGCCCGATCACTTTTGACCGAAGGGACCACCCCACCAGCATCCGCCACGGCAGATTCGCCGCATTGGTCTTAGACCCAATCATCGATGGGTTTCACCTCACCAGAGTCCTGATGGACGGCGGCAGCAGCCTGAACCTGCTTTATCAGGATACAGTGCGCAAAATGGGCATAGACCCCTCAAGGATTAAACCTACCAAGACGACCTTTAAAGGCGTCATACCAGGTGTAGAAGCCAATTGTACAGGCTCAGTCACACTGGAAGTGGTCTTCGGATCCCCGGATAACTTCTGAAGCGAGGAGTTAATCTTCGACATAGTCCCGTTCCGCAGCGGCATGCCTTGCTCGAACGTATCGCGTTTGCAAAGTTCAACGCGGTGCCGCACTACGCATACCTCAAGCTCAAGATGCCAGGCCCTAGAGGAGTCATCACGGTCAACGGAAACACTGAACATTCTCTCTGAACGGAGGAACATACAGCGGCTCTTGCGGCAGAAGTACAATGCAGCCTCTTAAGGCAATTCTCGAGTCCGGCCGTTAAGCGGCCGGACAAAGTTAGGCGCGCCCGGAGTAACCTACAACAAGACCACCTGGCATGTTCCGAGCACGCGTAGTAGTGCGGCCCCAACCCCAGCCCCTGCAAAACATCCAAACAGGTCCTTCGCGTACACCATTACACTCTGAAGGTACCATGGGCATGGGGAGAGGGGCACGACCACAATAAGCCCAGACTACGGCTCAACCACACCAGGGGCTCTCAAGTGTGTCGTTCTTTTTTTACCTTTCATTTTTTACCCACAGGACTCCGTTCGTCAGAGGCCCTGTCCGGCAGCAGACCTGCCGAACTCACGATGCAATAGCCAGGGAAGGATAAAGGCTACAATGAATATACATGTGGTCTCCATTACGAGCATTTTTATACACCAATCCGCAGCCTACCCCTGGAGGGGGATACGTTTAACAGTCCCATCCCTTGCTTATCGCACTATTTGTATCGTTCTGCATTCATAGCAGCACTTATTGAATAAAACAATGCAACACCTTTTTGCTTATAATTGCATTTCCTTTTCATACATATGTTCATTTACGACATATTGCATCCGTACACTTTGGTACGGTTAACACACACCAGGGGCTTATGTTTCCCGCATCATGGTGTGATAAGTCCGAACACTTTCATAAGTGCGACACCCCGAACTTATAGCATTATATGCATCAACTCCGAATCATGTATTGGGTCAATAGTTGGGTTTGCCCGGCTCCCATGTTTTGGTACCTTACGTTCTGTTATATCGGCTAAGGTAGCACTGGGAGAACCACTGCGATTGCGCCCCAGTTGAGCTGGGTTAACGCCTCAGTGGAGAAAGCTAAAACTAACCGTCATGATGAGGCGAGAGCCGGTCGCTGTTCGAGAGGTTTTTGCGAGTCCTTAAAGAGTTATGCCGCTTAGAGCGAGGAGCCGGATCTTGTCCGGCCCAGGCGTGGATAGCGCCCCAAATTCGGCCTTCCGAAGACTAGGGGCTTCGCCGAAATTTAAAATTATAGAATTCTATGGCTAAGTGAGAGTATTCAAGCATTATAAGTCCGGTTGCCTTGTTCATTGTGTTGAGCGCCTCCCTAGATGGACCCAAATATGGGAACAAGAGTGCTCAAATTTATCCCGAACACCCCAGCACTCGTGGCGTGGGGGCTAAAGCCGATGACTTGCCATCTCTTAGATTTGATAAACAGCCGCACAGAAGGTAATATTTTAAATTAAAAAGCGTTGCTTAGCGCAAATGAACTAAGTTTTCAGCGCACAGGATAACAAAATGCGAGTCTACTCAAATATTACATCTTTGGAGCACTCACCCGCAATAGTGCGGGCGCCCTTCAGCACACTGTTATAATACATCTCGGGTGTGCGATGCTCCTTGCCCTCTGGTGGTGGGTCCGTCACAAGCTTCTGGGCATCCATCTTGCCCCAATGCACCTTTGCGCGGGCAAGGGCCCGACGGGCACCCTCAATACAGGCGGAGTGCTTGATGACTTCAACCCACGGGCACGCATCCACCAGCCGCCGCACCAGGCTGAAGTAGCTCCCAGGCATGGCCTCCTTAGGCCACAGTCGAACAATGAGGCCCTTCATGTCCTGTTCGGCCGCCTTGTGGAGCTCGACCAGCTGCTTCAGCTGGTCGCTAAGGGGCACCGGATGTCCGGCCTCAGCATACTGAGACCAGAAGACCTTCTCCGCCGAACTCCCCTCCTCGGCCCGGTAGAATGCGGCAGCATCGAACACGCTGCGAGGAAGATCTGCGAACGCTCCTGGAGAGCTCCGAATTCAGGTAAGCGACAGGTAATTAACACTCACATGCTTACTTTGCATGAAAAATGCCTTACCCGCTGCTATTTTCTTTACCGCCTCGATCTCCTGGAGGGCCTTGTAGGCTTCGGCCTTAGCGGCTTTGGCACTCTCAAGAGCCGTTGCAAGCTCAGACTCTCGAGTCTTCAAGTCACGCTCCAGGCTCTCATGTTTCTGCACGAGATCCTGGAGCTCTTGCTGTACCTCCGCCACCCGCGCCTCCTGCTTCTCTCGCTCAGTGCGCTCCGAAGACGCATTGCGTTCGACCGCGGCCACCGCCTCTTTCAGGGTCGCCACCTCGTTAGTGGCCCCTGCAATACCCACGTTATCCTTGTCATTCTTTTTGCAACCAAAATCCTTTTCTATAAGGTGCAATTTTAATAAGGTGTTACTCACCTTCCTTGTCCTCGAGCTGCATCTTGGCACGTCCGAGCTCGTTCTCGGACCGCTCCAGGTTTTCCTTCAAAGTATTAACCTCCGCAGTCCGTGCGGCAGAGGTCAGCAGCGCAGCCTGCAATCCCATATTGACATATTTTTTATGACTCCTGCGTATATCTTTTTTAAGATCCTCAGTCCGGCTTTTCTTTCCGAACACCGAACTGAGCATCAGGGGCTACTGTCTATGCGGTACCATTTTATACATATTGAAATTCTTACCTCAAAGCCTGTTAGAAGGTTGCTGCAGGCTTCGGTCAGCCCGCTCTTGGCGAGCTGCACCTTCTGAATCACCGCACTCATAACAGTGCGGTGTTCTTCTTCGATGGAGGTGCCATTGAGCGCCTCCAGCAAGTTATACGGCACCTCCGGTTGGACGGAGGCAGCCGGCGTCACGGTCTTGCCCTTCTTGCGAAGGGGTCGCCCGCCGGACTCCGGAGCCCCTGTGGGTTCCGGGGCCGAGTCCGGTGCAAAGTCCGGGAGGTTGTCCTGCGACACCTCCGGGGCCCTCTCCTCCTGATGGGTCCCTTCCTGGGATCCCACCTCGGCATCGTCCACATTACGGGGGGTGGAGGCCGTCGGAAGAGAATCCATATCCGACGCACCTAAGGACCCGCTCGACGAGGCGGGAAGATCATCCTTAGGCGGACTGCATGGTTGTATGCGGCATTAGAAAGACATTATGTGGCGTAAAATAAAAACCTTGGAGTTACTCGGGAGTCCGGATACTTACGATCTCGCCAGGGGCTAGGCCCTTGGAGGCCAGTCCTTGTCGTCGCCACTGCCATTGGCGGAGCAGTCCGGGGGAAGAGTTTTTCCCTTCTTGGACCCTTCGGCCTCCCTTGTTGGGGAGGCCTTCCTTTTCTTCCCTCCCCCTGATGGGGGAGAGGCTTTCTTCTTCTCCTCCTCGCCTTGGTGGGAGGATTCGGCCTCGGATTCATCATCCGATAGCACCTGAAAATGGGAACTCTTCCGAGTCCCCGTGGCCTTCTTCTCTGGCACCACGTGGGGTGCCGGAGCCAGCAGCCCCGTTAGGCGGGCGCCCGCTGGGTCCTATGGCAAGGGGGCCGGACAGATAGTCCGTTCGGCCTTCGCCAGCCATTCCTGTCAAAGGTAAAGGGAGTTTAGATCCTGCATAGAGTCAAACTATGGAAAACAAGTGGTGAAATCACTTACCTCGTCAGCTGGACGCTGCGAGCGGAATCCGCGATCTTCGGTAGCGGATGTGGGAGCTTCGGCACCCTTGAATAGCACCTTCCAGACATCTTCGTACGTAGTGTCGAAGAGCCCGCTCAGGGTCTGGTGCTGCGCCGGATCAAACTCACACATATTGAAGCCCCGTCGTTGGCACGAGAGAATCCGGCGGATGAGCATGACCTGGACTACGTTGACAAGCTTGAGCTTCTTGTCCACCAGCTTCTGGATACAGGCTTGGAGTCCGGTCAGCTCCTCCGAATGCCCCTAGATCCGGCCGCTCTCTTTCCAGGAGGTGAGCCGTGTAGGGATGCCGGATCTGAATTTGGGGGCCACTGCCCAATTAGGGTCACGCGGCTCGGTGATGTAGAACCACCCCGATTGCCACCCCTTGATGGTTTCCACAAAGGTGCCCTCCAGCCACGTAACGTGGGACATCCTGCCCACCATGGCGCCTCCGCACTCCGCTTGGCTGCCCTTCACAACCTTCGGCTTGACACTGAAGGTCTTGAGCCACAAGCCGAAGTGGGGCTGGATGCAGAGGAAGGCCTCGCACACGACGATAAACACCGAGATGTTGAGGATGAAATTCGGGGCCAGATCATGGAAATCTAGGCCGTAGTAAAACATGAGCCCCCGGACAAAGGGATGAAGTGGGAAGCCGAGTCCGCGGAGGAAATGGGGAAGAAATACTACCCTCTCATGGGGCTTGGGGGTGGGGATGAGCTCTCCCTCGTCGGGGAGCCGGTGCGCGATGTCGCTGGACAAATATCCGGCATCGCGCAGCTTCTGGATCTGCCCCTCCGTGACGGAGGAGGCCATCCACTTGCCTCCCGCTCCGGACATAGTTGGAGAAGGTTGAGGTGAGAAGTGTGGACTTGGGCGCTGGAGCTCGAGTTCGCGGAGATGGATAAGCCAAGGAGGAAGAAGGCGCAGGTAAAAGGGTTGGATCTTTATCACCTTATATGGGCGGACAAAAACATGTGTCCCCACCAGCCTGGTAAAACTCTCTTATCTCCCAAGCATCACAATCAATGGCGCGGTTGGGTTACCCATGTCCGTATTGATGGGAATCCCGGAATAAGGGGAACACGATCTCTGCTTCGACAAGACGTGCCAAGGAAACCGCCTCGCTAAATGCGCGGAGGTAGAACAATAAAAACAATTTGAGTAAAGGTTGGTAATGGTGTGACGTCACGCCAGAGAATACATCAGCAGATTGAACTTGTGTAATATTATTCTCTCTACGGTGGTATGTGGAATTTATTTTGCAGAGCCGGACACTATCCTGGTGTTCACAATCTTCTATAAATTATTCGGAGGAAGAACCCGCCTTGCAATGCCGAAGACAACATGCGCGCCGGACTCGTCGTCATTGAAGCCTGGTTCAGGGGCTACTGAGGGAGTTCCGAACTAGGGGGTGTCTGGATGGCCGAACTATCATCATCGGCCCGACTCCAAGACTATGAAGATACAAGATTGAAGACTTCGTCCCGTGTCCGGATGGGACTTTCCTTGGCGTGGAAGCCAAGCTTGGCGATACGGATATGTAGATTTCCTACCATTGTAACCGACTCTGTGTAACCCTAGCCCTCTCCGGTGTCTATATAAACTGGATGGCTTTAGTCCTTAGGACGAACAACAATCATACCATAGGCTAGCTTCTAGGGTTTAGCCTCCTTGATCTCGTGGTAGATCCACTCTTGTAACACACATCATCAATATTAATCAAGCAGGACGTAGGGTTTTTCCTCCATCAAGAGGGCCCGAACCTGGGTAAAACATCGTGTCCCTTGTCTCCTGTTACCATCCGCCTAGACGCACAGTTCGGGACCCCCTACCCGAGATCCGCCGGTTTTGACACCGACACTTCCGAATTGATGTCTTGTTGTGGGGCCAGCAAGACACATAAATCCATCAGAGATTCGTCGAGGCGATGTGGAGGCTAATGAACCCGTGGATCTGCTCAAGATGAAGGTACTCAAGCGCAGTACAGCTGTGGAGCAGGTGCTCCATAGCCTTCTTCGAGATGACAACATCGAAGAGGTCGAGCTGCTTGAGTTGAGGGAGAAGAAGGGCGGGCGCATCATTAATCTGGGGAAGATAGCAGGAGCTGAAGCTGGCGCGACACAGCGTTGGCGTGAGGTGAAGCGCGGACGGCGGCAGAGAGCCACATCGTCCAGCTTCAAAGCTGAGCTCCTCGAGCTGATCTAGGGTGGGGGATAAGAACCACTCATCGAACTTGGGTTGGACCTTGCAGTTGGTACTGAACATGCGGATGTCAAGGCGTCTGGCTGGCCCAAGGTGCGATGAAAGGATCTTGGAGACTGTGGCCATGCATTTGCAATCCCCGTCGCAGAGGCAGCTGTCAACAGTGAGGTTGAGGGGGACATGGCGCCAGAGGGGGCGCCACCACCGGGAGAGCAGGGCTGTCCGCACGGCAGATTTGGTGGGGAGGAGGCCGATGATGACAAGCAGCATGTCATCGGGGAGGCTGCTGATGAAGTCCAGGCTCGCCGGATGCGGTTTTGGCTCGAGCCGCCTCCGCTTGTTGGCTGCCTCGCCGTCCATCTCAACCGGCGGCGACGCTAGTGTACATGTGTGATGGTGTGTGTTGTGTGCTGGGTGTGCGTGAGTGCATCCTTCTGTGCATGCCACCGCACAGTGGTGAATTGTGCACGAGTGCATCCTTCACGCGCAAGAAGTGTGTCCTCAATACGAACTCAATTTACTAGCATGCGGGGTGCTACCCCGAGTGGTTTCAACTTTGTTTACTTCACCGCGTGTCAGATGGGCCTCTAGTTTACTTATTTTCACCCACTGCCACATGGGCCAGCACACGAAGATACAAAACACGAGTTCACAAGGCAGCATGTGGACTGGTTAACCGGTCAACTAAACAATATACAGAGCTATACGCTAACACAATGAGTGTATAATCCGTCGGTATAGAGGGTTCGAGTGAGAGGGGAGGCCCGTGAGAGATAGCACACAGAGAGAGAAAGAGCTACTCCCTCCATTCGATAATGTAGTTCCAACATTTTTTTAAAGTCAAACTTTTGAAATTTTGACCAAGTTTATAAAGAAATTACTTATATCTACAATACCAAAGATAAATGATAGTATGAAGTAAGTACATGTTGTGATGAATCTAATGATCGTTCTAGATGTAAATCTTTTTCTCCACATATACCTGGTCAAACTTTTCTGAGGTTTGACTTTTCAAAACATCCATATGCTTATGGATGTGACAGAGTCCCTAACTAGAGAGAGAGAGAGAAATATAAAGAGTGAGTGAAAAAAGTGTGTGTGCGTGTGTGAAAGAGACATGGACAACACACGATAAAAGTAGAGAAAAAGCGTGTGTGTCTTATGCAAACATATCACACATGCATCTTCGACAACGGAGGCAAGGTGAGGAGATAGTGTGTGGTTGTTTGGAGCCGAGAGAGCAAGACCCCTAGCACGTGGCCAAGAGGGGTCTGACAAACAAGGGAGAGAGGTCGAGAGAGACGTATGGAGAAAATGCAGACATGGGGAGGAGAGAGGGTATGTTTGTCATAGAGAGATCCCCTAGAGATCATGATGGGACTACATGGGTGGGAGATCGAGTGACAAGGTGTGTGCGCGATAGAAGATTCCCCGAGAGATATCGAGATAGACATATGGATGGAAGGAGACAATACGTGTGTTCCTGATGGCTAGTAAGAGATAATCATACTTAGGAGGGGGGAGTGCTTGCGCCTATGATGGAGTGAGGGATTATGGTACTTAGGGGGGTGCGTGTCACATGGAGAGAGAACAAGGGCGGAGAGTGTTGGATGGATCTATATTTATAGCGTGAGCGAGACATGTGTATGTGTGAACTAGGGAGATATAAGGTCAGTTTGGCTTGCGTCCTGAGCATCTTTTGCCTGGCCTGGGGTTGTGGCTGGATTTCATGCACGCTTGTTTGGTTGCTACCCTGTGAAAAAGAAAGCCCGCTTGGCCTGGATTCCCTTGCACTTTAATTAGCCTGGCTGGACTCCACACACTACAAGTAGCCTGGCCCAGGCGACCGATTTCGAACGCCTGGCCGTGCCTCGTCGTGTTGCCACGAGGCTAACAACAACCTGGATGGATATTAGCATTAAATAATTGCTGCATGGATTTATTGATGGGACGTTGATGCTTTGCCTGGCCCAGGCATGAACCAAACGCTTCAACACCACACAAGCCCGGCCAGGCAGAAATAATTTACATCTCACGTCCACACCAGGCAGTATTGGCCATCAAGGCATGAGGGTCAGGTCACGAACCAAACTGACCAATAGATTGTGAGAGAGATTGAGGAGCCCCGATAAGGCTGAGTGGTGCGTTAGATAGCGGAGAGTGGGAAAGAGATATTCCATCCGCTCGATAATGCAGTGCATGTAAAAATTTTAGAAGTCAAACTTTGGAAACTTTGATCAGGTTTACGCAAATGTTATTTATATCTACAATACCAAAGATACATCATACAAAACTACATCTCATGGATGTAATCGTTTTTCTCCACGTACATGGTCAAACTTTGTGATGTTTGACTTTTCAATAAATCTATATGCTATGGACCAAGGAGAGTGCCTAGGTTGAGACAGATCAAGTGCGTGTGAAGGAGAATGAGTAAGTGTGCAAAAAGAGTATGTGTGTGAAAGATAAAGTGACAATAAACGATAAATTAGAGAGAGTGTGTTTTTTCGTTTCTTATGCGAGCATATCACACATGCATCTCCGAGATAGAAAAGCAAGGCGAGGAGATACACGAAGATAGCTAGTGTGTGATTGTTTGCAACTGAGAGAGACACCCCTGTAGCACATGTCCAATAGAGGTCTGGCCAACAAGGAACAAAGGTCAAGAGGGACACATGGAGGACATGGACGCATGGGGAGGGAGAGAGGGTGTTTTTGTGATAGAGAGATCCCCTCGAGATCGTGAGGGGACTATATGGGTGGGAGATCGAGGGAGGTGCATGCGCGATAGAAAGATGCCCCGAGAGAAATCAAGATAGACCATGCACATGTTTGTGAGGGAGACTAAGATTAGCTAGTCATATACATATAGGGGGGACTACGTGTGCCTACAATTGAGTGAGAGACCATCATACTTGGCTAGCTAGGCATGAGATTGTGTGTGTGTGCGTGTGAGATGGAGAGAGAACGAGGGAGAGAGATAGAGTTTTAGATGGGCCTATCAAGTGCGAGTGAGATATGCATGTGTATGTGTGACCCAGGTAGATGGAGAGTTTGAGAGAGAGGGGGAAGAGCTCCAAGACGACAGAGTGGTGCGTGAGAGAGTTATGGGCAACGAGCCAAGGAATTTGTGTGTGTGCGATGAGTGCACCCAAGATATCTAGCTTGGACTAGCTAGAGTATCATACATAGTGTGCGAGAGAGACCTATAGATGGAGTATATATGCATGCGAACTAGAAAGACCCCCCCCACACACACAAAGAGAGAGAGAGAGAGAGAGAGAGAGAGAGAGAGAGATGGAGAGAAAGGGAGAGGGACCAACAGGGTTTTTGTGTCGGATGCGTGCGACAGAATTGAAGATTGTCGGCGAGAGAGAGAGAGAGCAGGAGTCCGGGAGAGGGGGAGGTCGCGATTTATGCATCAAAGACTGATACAAACCATGTTTCCATATAAACCTGCATTCAAATATTTAAATTAGAGAACATGTTGTCTGCAATCCAAACATGAATGGATATATACGTATATCAAACAAGTTCATTAATTTGAATTTCAACATGTTCATGGAGTACTATACTGTACAACATGCTACTCGATTGAGGTGTTCAATTTTGGATTTAGTTCACTATTTTGACCTAGTGAACGAGCTATTTCATTGAATTGAGATATTTCATTTTGGGTTTGATTCACGATTTTGAGTGGGTCAACTATTTGTCATATAGTAAATCGCTAGCAATGAGCATGTAAAAACACATTACTCCCGAGCATCATCTCTCCATATAAAAAAGAAGTGGCAAGCTAATATTTCAAAATTTGATTCGAATCGACTTGGTAAGGTAGACGTGGATGCTCGTTCTCCCAAAATTTGAACGAACCGTTAAACATCCTCCGCTCGGTGGAATTCACTTGAGCAAATAAATGGGAGACGCGAAATTACCGTCCTATGTGGGACACACATCAATTGGCCCGTTGTACATCGAGGGTAGGTTCGTAACTTCATCCAAGCACGCCTTCTCCTCGGCCGAAATGACATGTGCCAAATAATTCATAAACCATGGTCAGCAAAACACGCTCTCCTTGCCCGAAATAGCTCGCGCCCACTATTTCAAAACACGCTCTCCTCGCCCGAAATCGCTCGTGCCCACTATATTTCAAAACACGCCCTCCTCGCCCTAAATCGCTCCTCTTGAGGGAGTCCTGGATTAGGGGGTATCCGGATAGACAAACTATATACTGTGGCCAGACTGTTGGACTATGAAGATACAAGATTGAAGACTTTGTCCCGTGTCCGGATGGGACTCTCCTTTGCGTGGAAGGCAAGCTTGGCGATTCAGATGTTAGATCTCCTTCTCTGTGTAACCCTAGCCCCCTCCGGTGTCTATAGAAACTGGAGGGTTTAGTCCGTAGGACAAGAACAATCATAATCATAGGCTAGCTCTTAGGGTTTAGCCTCTACGATCTCGTGGTAGATCAACTCTTGTAATACTCATATCATCAACATCAATCAAATAGGAAGTAGGGTATTACCTCCATCGAGAGGGCCCGAACCTGGGTAAACATCGTGTCCCCAGTCTCCTGTTACCATTAGCCTTAGACGCACAGTTCGGTACCCCCTACCCGAGATCCGCCGGTTTTGACACCGACATTGGTGCTTTCATTGAGAGTTCCTCTGTGTTGTCGCTGTAAAGCTCGATGGCTCCTTCAATCATCAACAACGATGCGGTCCAGGGTGAGACTTTTCTCCCCGGACAGATCTTCGTGTTCTGTGGCTTCGCACTGCGGGCCAATTCGCTTGGCCATCTGGAGCAGATCGACAGCTACGCCCCTGGCCATCAGGTCAGGTTCGGAAACTTGAATTACACAGCTGACATCTACGGAGACTTGATATTCGACGGATTCAAGCCTACGCCAGGACCGCCGAACGGTCACTACGAGCATGACTTAGATCTGATGTCGGACAGTATTCGGGATATCGCACCTGCAGCAGCTCCGGACCTAAATCTGGAGCAGATCGCTTCGGCCGAGGATGGATGGATAGACCCCGCCACGGAGGCCGTATACTCATCGGCGGTAGAGCCGAACACAGGCTCCACCTCTAAGGAAATCTGTGTCACCGGACCCCCGGACTTGTGTTCGGCTGTAGGTTTCGGACCGCACGCACCCGGGCCCATCGAATCCAATTGGGCTCCGGTAATGAAGTTCGCCGCCGCGGATATCTTTTAGCACCTGCCCTTCGGCGACGTGCTGAATTCATTAAGGTCTCTCTCTTTGTTAGAAGATTCTTTGCCGAACTATGTCCGGCTCGAGTGGGAAGCAAATGACGAAGAAATTCGTTACCCACCCACCACCCACTTCATTGCCACTGTCGATGATTTAACCGACGTGCTGGACTTCGACTCCGAAGACATCGACGGTATGGACGACGATGCAGGAGAAGAACAGGAACCACCGCCCACAGGGTGCTGGACAGCCACCTCCTCATATGATATATATATGGTGGACACCCCCAAAGAAAACAAAGGCGATGAGGCAACAGAGGATAACCCCTTACGGAAGCAATCAAAGCATGGGCGTCATCGGCGCCACTCTAAGCCCTGCCACAGCAATGCCGGCACAGGAGACAAAAAAAATCCGGATGGTGCCGAAGAGGAATACAATCCCGATCAGCCTACCTTCGAGCAAGCCGAACAGGAAGACGGGCAGGTTAGCCCAGATGAACAGGCGACAGACGGATACTTGGAGGATGACAACTATATGCCTCCCTCCGAAGACGAGATAAGCCTCAGCGACGATGAATTCGGCGTGCCTGAGGATCCCGTAGAGCAGGAGCGCTTCAAGCGCTTGCTTATAGCCACTGCAAGAAGCCTGAAAAAGAAGCAGCAACAGCTTCAAGCTGATCAAGATCTGCTCACAGACAGATGGACTGAGGTTCTGGCGGCCGAGGAATACGGACTCGAGCGCCCCACCAAAGGTTACCCAAAGCACAGGTTGCTACCTCAACTCGAGGAGGAGGCCGTAGATCCTACACTACCAGCACAGGACGAGGCTGACCGGCCACCTCATGGCCGAGATAAAACAGCGTATCAGCCCGAATACCAGCCCGCACCCCGACGCTAACACACCATGGACCGGGGCAATACGCAGGACCTGCAAGACATATTGGAAAATAAAGCAGGACCGCCAAGATCGATCTACGGATCGCAGGGGTGCGCCCCAACACATGACGATGACCGTCATGCCGGATACACTAACAACAAGTTCGGCCGGGCCGAACATAATCGACCAGATTTATTCAAACTGCGCAATGACATAGCCCGGCATAGAGGCGCCGCACACCCCCTCTACTTCACTGACGAAGTAATGGATCACGAATTCCCAGAAGGGTTTAAACCCGTAAACATCGAATCATACGATGGCACAACAGACCCCGCGGTATGGATCGAAGATTTCCTTCTCCACATTCACATGGCCCGTGGCAATGACCTACACGCCATCAAGTATCTTCCCCTTAAGCTCAAAGGACCGGCCCGACACTGGCTGAATAGCCTGTCGGCAAATTCCACAGTTGGGAAAACCTGGAGGACGCGTTCTCAACAACTTCCAAGGCACCTAGGTGCGACCATCGGATGCTGATGACTTAGGTCACATTACCCAACAGCCCGGGGAGTCAGCCAGGAAATTCTGGACTCGGTTCCTAACCAAAAAGAACCAAATCGCTGACTGTCCAGATACCGAAGCCATAGCAGCCTTCAAACATAATATCCGGGACGAATGGATCGCCCGATACCTCGGCCAAGATAAACTGAAGTCCATGGCGGCCCTAACGACACTCATTACCAACTTTTGTGCGGGCGAAGATAGCTGGCTCGCTCGTAACAACAACACAGCAAACACCCCTGGCACATCAGAGGCCAGAGGTAGCATCTATAAACCTCGTTGCAACAAACATAAGCGTCACAAGAACAATGATGACGCCCAAGACACGGCAGTCAATGCCGGATTCCGTGGCTCCCAGTGCGGTCAGTAGAAAAAGCCACTTCAAAAAAGCAATTCGGGCCCATCCGGCCTGGACCACATACTTGACCGCCCATGTAAAATTCATGGTACCCCAGGAACGGCAACCAATCATACCAATAGAGAATGCCGGGTCTTCAAACAAGCCGGCCGGTCACGCACTAAAAACAATAAAGGGGTCTCAAAGCAATGAAGACAATGAGGAGCCCAGACAATCAAGCAATATAGGGCAAAAGAAACTTCTCCGCAAACCAACATGGTGAACGTGATAAACACCACCCTGGAGGTTGTCTTCGGATCACCAAAACAATCACTATACCGAAGAGTCAGTCTTCGACATTGTCCCCCTATACGGTAAATATTACACACTACCGGGACAAACCGCGTTGGATCGATTCAACGCGGTACCACACCTTGCCTATGTCAAGCTTAAAATACCAGGCCCACGTGACATAGTCACAATTACAGGCAAGGCCGAACTCCACCTCGGTGCCGAAGAGTATACAACCACCGAAGCAGCGAGTCATGCCTCTTTATCTAACCTCGATTCGACAGCCAACCTCCCGGACACCAACAAAGGAGTCCAGACTACTTCACGGTAGGATATCTTGGCTTGACCAGGCGTCAATCAAACACCCCGGCATAAGTTGGGAAGGGCCACACCCTGCGGTTCAACCGCTCCATGGCACAAATGTCTCTCAGCATTTTCTTTGCAGGTTCACTTTTGCGGATAATAGGACTGGCGACATGGAATCGGCTCGGACGTGCAAAGGGGGAATCTTTGTAGATTCCCCCCAAGGACAATCGGACATACTTCAGATTCGCACACAACTCCCTCCCGCCCGGTCTAAGCAGGTTACGCCGTCATACCTCCTTTTTATAACATGAATAGTACCCATACGCATAGACGTATTACTCAAATACAACATGTAGAGTTATATGACGCTTATCTACTATCATTTCTCATTGACACTTTTAGTCATAACGGCATCCGAATATCGTGTTATGCCTTAAAACGCCAGGGGCTTCATTGTACCCGCACTATGGCAACAAAGTCCGACCACCTTCTCGGTTGCTCGGCACCCCGAACTTATAGCATTATATGCATCAGCTCCGAATCATGTCTTGGGTCATTAGTTGGGTTTGCCCGACTCCCATGTTTTGGTACCTTACGTTCCGCAACATCAGCTAAGGTAGTGCTGGGAGAACTACTGCAATTGTGTCCCGGTTCTTCCGGACGAGCACCTCAGTGGAGAAAGCCAAAAACTGACAGTCATGATAGGGCGAGAGCTGGTCAGCTGTTCGAGAGGTTGTAAAATCTTTAAGGATTTATTCCGCATAATGCCATAATAAATGCAGAGTGCGACGGATCGGTCTTCCGATCAGGTGTTGTTAGAGCCCCTCGTGCGATCTTCCGAACACCAGGGGCTGCGCCTACCATACTCGAGTTCCTATGGCTAAGTGAGAGTGATAAAGCCCTATAGTCTGATTGCCTGGTTTGCTGTGCTGAACACCTCCTTTAAGGACCCAAGAATGGGATAAAGAGTGTTCAAGTTTATCCCGAACACCCCCGTACTTGCTACGTGGGGGCAGAAGCCGACGACTGGCCAACTCTCAAGATTAATATATAAAATGGCTGCGCACGAGGAAAAACTTTCATATAACAGGCACTACATAAATAAAGGTGACTTTGTTCTGCCTTACAAAGGACAGCGTGATTGTCTTCATGGAAATACAATGTCTTTGGTACATTGCTCCGCCACAAGGCGGGCTCCTTTCAGGACACCATCATAATATAGTTCGGGCTTGTGGTGCTCCTTCCCCTCGGGCGGTCACTCAGTCATCAGCTTTTCAGCACCCAGCTTTCCCCAGTGCACTTTCGCACGGGCAAATGCCATTCGCGCACCTTCTATACAGACCGACCGCTTAATGACTTCGAGCCGAGCACAAGCACTCACAATTCGCTTCACGAGCCCAAAGTAACTGCTTGGAATTGACTCGGCAGGCCATAGCCGGACAATCAAGTCCTTCATGGGTAGTTCGGCCACCTGGTGCAGTTCGACCAGCTGCTTCAGCTGATCGACAAATGGCACCGGATAATTCGGCTCCAAATACTTTGACCAGAAGAGCTTTTCTGTAGTCTTCTCCTCCTCAGCTCGATAGAATTGAGCAGCATCAGATATGCTGCGTGGAAGCTCTGCAAACGCCCCTAGAGAAATCAGAATTCAATTTGTCACCTTGAATTTCTCCTGTTACTGCATAAAAATCACTTTGAATAATAAAAAGCCATACCAACTGCAATCTTCCTCGCCTCTTGAATGTCCTTCAGAGCACCTTGGGCTTCCTCCCGAGCATTATTTGCGGCTTGGAGAGCTTGGGCGAGTTCGGATTCTTTCAATAATAGACTCTGCTCCAAAGTCTCGCTTTTCTTCACGGCCTCCTGAAGCTCTCATTCAACTTCAATGACCCTGGCCTCATGCTTCTTGCGAAGAGCCTGCTCCACGGCTGCCTTATTTTCGGCTAAGGCCACAACCTTCTTAAGTGCCTCAATTTTGGCATTCGTCCCTAGAGCGCGCAATATAAATACTTTCATTAGGCACACCTACTTATTTGTGCTAAACTTAATAAGGTTTTGACATACCTTGATTGTCCTCCGACTGCTTCTTCACCCGGCCAAGTTCTTCTTCGGCCTGCTCCAGACTCTGCTTCAATCCGGATACTTCCGCAGGATGAGAGGCGGTAGCCGCTGCAGACGCGTGTTTATATAGGAAGAGATATGTGTCATTAACTGAGTCTCCCGCGGACGGAAATTTGATCCCCTATCCGGTTCTCTCTTTCACCGGACAGTGTATCAGGGGCTACTATCCATACTATGACAATCTTGTAAAAACTCCTAAAATATACCTCCAAGCCTTTTATAAGGCTGATGCAGGATTCATTCAGTCCACTTTTCGTGGCCTGAACCTTTTCAATCACCATGCCCATAAGGGTGCGATGTTCATCAGCGATGGAAGCACTCTTTAGCGCTGTCGATAAGCTACCCTGCACCTCTGGTTGGACAGAGGTTGTCGACGGAGCAGGATCGCCCCCTCTAGTCAAGGGGGGCTGCCTGCCTAATCTCGGAGCCTCAAAGGTCTCCGGGACTGTGTCTAGCTGTGGGCCGAATCCAAGATCGCCCCCGTCGTCGACACTCATGGGAGCCGCCGCTCCCGTATATCCGGCCCCCGAGGTATGCCCCTCCTGGTCTAGGTCCTTCTGGGATGACACCTCGGTGTCATGCCCGAGCTTCGGGGAAGGGGCCCTCGAAGGCGTCTCGCTCTCTAGGGCATCTGAGCTCAACGAATCCTCCAATGAGGACTGTTCGGTGCGAGACCTCACGGGGCTGCGGAAAAGTGTGGCACCAATTAAATTATTATGCCTCAATAATCCTGGATGCATAGGTGTGTTCAGATTTCGTGTACTCACGAGGTTTCCAGGGGCTGGGCCTTGGGATCCCACTCCGGGCTGCTGTCGGTAGCCATAGTGGACGTCTCTGGCAGGGGAGTTTTTCCCCTCTTAGGCAATTTGGCCTCCAGAGATGAGGAGACCGTCCTTTTCTTTCCTCCCCCCATGGGGGACTCGTCTTCTTCCTCCTCTTCCTCCTCTTCGGAGGAGAGATGAGCATTGGAGTCTTCAGATTTTGTGTCCGAAGCATCGCGACAATCGAGGCTGCTTCTGGTCTCCTTGGCCTCTCTGTAGGCCTCTTTCTTTGGTGCCTCGTAAGGCGCCGGGACAAGCATCTTCGTCAGAAGTGGTCCGACTGGTTCTTTTGGCAGCGGGTCTGGGCAGTGTATCCGCCCCGCCTTGTTCGTCCATCCCTAGGATAATTGTGGGAAGCACGTTAGATCATCTTCCCCGGGATATGATAATGAAACATATGGATGGACAAAACATAATGATGACTTACCGGACTTGCAGGGCAGGACAGTTGGTACCCATCGTCCGCGGTGGAGTCCGGCGACGGTTTGCCGAACTTAAAAAGCACCATCCAGATGTCCTTGTGTGAGGAGCCATAAAGCTCTCGCAGGGTCTAGTGCTCGGCCGGGTCATACTCCCACAAATTGCAGGCTCGGTGCTGACAAGGAAGAACCAAGCGGACCAACATCACATGGACTACGTCAACAAGCTTGATGACCTTATCTTCCATACCCTTGACGCGTGTCTGGAGCACAGACAGTTCGTCGGACGAAGACCAGTTCAAGCCCTTTTTGGGCCAGGACGTAAGCTGCAAAGGGGCTCCAGATCGGAATTCAGGAGCAGCGGCCCACTTTTTGCCGCGCGGCTCAGTGATGTAGAACCACTGCTGCTGCCACTCCTTGGCATAATCATTGAAAGTACCTGTCGGCCATGTGACCTTGGGCATCCTCCTCACCATTGCGCCTCCGCACTCGGCGTGCTCGCCGTTCACCACCTTGGGCTTCACATTGTAGATCTTCTGCCATAAGCTGAAGTGTGGCGATATGCGGAGAAAAGCCTCGCACACGACGATAAACGTCGAGATGTTGAGGAAGGAATTAGGGGATAGATCATGAAAATCGATCCTGTAATAATACATGATGCCACAAACAAATGGGTGAAGGGGAAACCCGAGCCCGCGGACAAAATGAGGGAGGAACACGACCCTCTCATGGGGCTCCGAACTGGGGACAATCTGTCCTGCCGTCGGAAGACGGTGGCTGATTTTCTTGGCCAGGTACCCGGCCTCCCGAAGCTTTTTGATATCCTTCTCCTGGATGGTAGAGGCCATCCACTTGCCTCCTGCTCCGGATCCGGACATTTTCGAAGAACCTTTGTTGGTGGAGAAGATGAACGCTCGGGCGTTAGGGCTCGAGCGAAAGGCAATGGATGAGCAGAAGGAGAAGAAGGCCTGGGTGGAAAGGAAAAGGCCTTTCCTCTTTATAGAGGCAATGAAACTTTGCGCCTCCCCGCTTGCCTAGTAAAACCTGCTTGTTCCCCACTCACCGTGATTGGTGGTGCAGTTGGGTTACCCACACCCATATTGATGAGAATCCCGCAATAAGGGTATACGATCTCTATTTCGACAAGACGTGCCAAGGAAACCGCCTCGCGATATGCGCAGTAGCTGGTTGGAAGAAAACGGTTCGAATAATGACCAGACCATGGCATGATGTCACTCTATGGAATTTGTTAGTAGATTTGATTTGTTGAATACTGTGCTCTCTATGGTGGTATGTGGAAATTATTTTTGCAGAGCTGGACACGATCCTTGTGTTTGGAATCTTCTACGGAGTATTCGGAGATGGAACCTGCCTTGCAATGCCGAAGACAATATGCGCGCCGGACTCATCATCATTGAAGCCTAGTTCAGGGGCTACTGAGGGAGTCCTGGATTAGGGGTTATCCGGATAGCCGGACTATATACTGTGGCCGAACTGTTGGACTATGAAGATACAAGATTGAAGACTTCGTCTTGTGTCCGGATGGGACTCTCCTTTGCGTGGAAGGCAAGCTTGGCAATTCGGATGTTAGATCTCCTTCTCTATAACTGACTCTGTGTAACCCTAGCGCCCTCTGATGTCTATATAAACCGAAGGGTTTAGTCCGTAGGACAAGAACAATCATAATCATGGTTAGCTCTTAGGGTTTAGCCTCTACGATCTCGTGGTAGATCAACTCTTGTAATACTCATATCATCAAGATTAATCAAGCAGGAAGTAGGGTATTACCTGCATCAAGAGGGCCCGAACCTGGGTAAACATCGTGTCCCCAGTCTCCTGTTACCATTAGCCTTAGACGCACAGTTCGGGACCCCCTACCCGAGATCCGCCGGTTTTGACACCGACAACCGCCCACTATTTGGGGAGAAGCAAAGTTACTCTACTATCCCTGACCCTCAGTACACACACCCAAGCCGAGAAGCCTAAAGGCAGGGGTAGAACTATAACTCCCCCTACCATTTCAGACAAATGCGTCGGTAAGATATGGTTCCACTCCCCTCCCAATTCCCGCCCCCCATTCATACCTCATGGGCGCCAAATCACCTTCTCCCCGGGAAGCTCCCTTCTCCCGAGCCATGAAACCTCAGCCCCTCCTCCATGGTGCCCCCCACTGCTCCAATTTCACAGCCACCCTCCTCCCTAATGCCAGAGACGTTGTCCATTTGCCGTCGTGCACTGGGCTGTGTGCCTCTTACTCCATGCTGCTGGAGCTGCCTCGACGACAACCGCGTGAACCGTACCAGAGCCGATTCACCCCCGCCATTGTTCACAGCGCCGGAGCGGCTCCAACTTCAGATCCGTCCAGAGTCCCGGCGCTGCTTCCCCGTAGCTGTCGACCATCACGAGATTGCTATTTCCCTGCCGCCGGCCGCCATCGCAACCGCGTCAGCCTCACCAACTTAGCAGCTGGACCTGCCTACTTCACCATGCTGCCAGATAGGTCGCAGCCTCATCTCAAATCACTTTATTTAGGCGTTAGTTGTCTGAATTTTTATTCTGGTCCAATCGATTCCCAATGGGAAGCAGCACCCCTCGAGGCGGCGGAGCTCCTAGGCAATCGGTTGGCTGGTGTCTAACGTAAGGGTGCGGGGCTGCAAGTTCGCCGCAGAAGCAGCGCTTAGATGGCTATCTTAGAGTTGCGTGGGTTGAAGGTACTGCCGCCGCCGAATCTGGATGACAGGGAGTCTTTGTGGATTGGCCCGGGGGCGGCGCAACCACGGCAGTGCAGTTGGGCGGGGAGCGGGGTTTTGTCCGGGGCCACGGATAGCAGCGGCGGGCTGCTCTGCTGTTGGTCGCTGGCTCTTCGGGGAAGATTCCGTACAGTGTCAGCCGGGAGGCACAAGATGGCCATCAAGCCATTCGGCGTAGATCGGACAGTACCAAAATAAAATAAAATCGTGTGACCCCAATTTAGTCTTCAGTCAATAGACGTGTGACCACTCTCATACCTTGCTGTTGATCTCTCAGTGTATTTCTTCAGATCAAAGAGATATGTCATTCTTAACATTATGCGTTATCTGCATCTTCAGACACACCGTCTTCCGACTCACCGCAACTGCTCCAACAATGGAATCATACACCATAAGGGAGCTATAGTCCCCACTCAACAGTTCCCTACATCGAATGAGCATGCCCGACATGGACATCCACAACAACTGCAGGGCCATCGACAAGTCAGCACATGATGCTCACTCCTATCGATGGCGGCCAGATAGGTTGTACCCTCATCTTACTTGTGTGCAACATTTATGGCTTTGTTATTCATCTAAGCATGGAAAATAGATTATCACATTTCATTGTATATTCATGCTGATCTCTTACGGGTCTTGTTTAGGAGTTAATGATGTTCCATAGTTCAGCTAAGATACTTGTTCTTTAGGTAACGATGTTCCATAGTTATCATCCATCAGCCAATGCTATCCCATAGGCTGGTGATTATAGTATTATACCACATCTAGTATTACATATGTTGTTCTTTAATACTTTGTGTGCCATCTAGTTAATCTCGAGTACAAACGATACATATTCTGTAGCTTTCATCTGTGTTCTCCCTTTAGTTTATGAGACCTATTGCTGCTAGTTAACCCCAGTCCTACTATTTATGTCGTCTCCTACATGCACTCATTACATAAATCTAACTACTAGTTGTCTTCCATGCATGTCAGATATAATTGCACACACTGATATATCCACAAGAACCTCACGGAGCAATGTAAAGGCCAATAAACTTGATGTCAATGATACCGAATATGATGGAACATGTAAAGACAGTTCTTCAGAAGACTTGCAGAAAGATGATGAATCCTCTTCACCCCACAAGGTCCTTGCTCTAACTTGGCATGTGATATTGGTACAACATGCATATAATGTCCTGGAGTGTATCTACTCTGTTGCAATGCCATGTGCTTAGCATGCTCATCATGCATGTAAATATGTCATGCCTTCCTGTTTTTCAGTACCTATTCCATTCATGATAACATGTTTCCAAATTCAAGTAATGTCATTCTACTCAATCGCAATGCCATCTGCTTAATTTGGACATCATGCTTCTGAATATCTTATGCATTGTTATTCACCAGTATGTATTTCATCTGTCTACCATACCATGTTTTTTTACATTGAAGTGCTGTTCTAGTGCTCTGTTGCAATGCCATCTTAGTTTCCCAATCATACACGTGTATGTTGCCTTAGTTTTTTTGTACATATTCCGCTAGCATATAGTTTTACATTCAACTATTTTTTGTTGTTGTGTTGTCCTGTCGTATCCCTAGCTCTTACACCATACTCCCTCCGTACGGATTACATGTTGCCGAAATGGATAAAAAAGGATGTATCTAGAACTGAAATACGCCTAGACCCATCCATTTTTTTCGGATGGAGGGAATACATATTAATATGTCATGCCTTTCTATTATTCAGTACCTATTCCATCTCTCTGCTGTAGCATGTTTTATAATTAAAGCACCATTCCTCTATACAAGGCATGCAAGGGGAAGACGACTATGTTAGAATCTGAAGGGTTACAAACAAGGGACAATTGCATTTTTACCCCTAGTTGGTTCCTACCCACGGGTTTTGCCCTTACTTTTCGAGCTTGCTCAGTTTTGCCCTTACTTTTTCCGTCGAGGTCCCTCGAATGCCCTTTGACCGTTTGACCAAAACTTTGAAAATTCATAACTAATTCATATGAACTCAAAAAAATGCAAATAAGATATCAAAATGCTCAGATAAACATTACCTTTATGTGCATATCATTTGCATTCAGGACAAAAGCACCATTTAAACTGCCTGAGGTAATTAATATCATTAACATTATTAAAAATAAAAAGGTATAAACAATATTTTTTTTCATGAATAAAAATTACATGCAAATGTAGGTGATGTTCTCTGAACATCCTAATATCTTATTTGCATTTTTCTGAGTTCGTATCAACTTGTTATGAATTTTCTAATGACTTTGACCATTATTTGGAAACTTCATAACAAGTTGATACAAACTCACAAAAATGCAACTAAGATATCGGGATGTTCAGAAAACATAACCTATATTTGCCTGTAATTTTATTCAAGAAAAAAAATTGTTTATACCTTTTTATTTTTAATAATGTTAATGACATTAATTACCTCGGGTAGTTTAAACGGTGCTTTTGTCCTAAATGCAAATGATATGCACATAAAGGTAATGTTTATCTGAACATTTTTATATCTTACTTGCATTTTTCTGAGTTCATATGAATTAGTTATGAATTTTCAAAGTTTTGGTCAAACGGTCAAAGGGCATTCGAGGGACCTCGACGGAAAAAGTAAGGGCAAAACTGAGCAAGCTCGAAAAATAAGGGCAAAACCCGTGGGTAGGAACCAACTAGGGGTAAAAATGCAATTGTCCCTACAAACAAGGCCTTTGCAAAAGATCCAAATGCCAGGAGATAATAAACCAACTCCAGTTTTTATAGATACTGCTCCAGCACAGAGAAACCCAACTCCTACTGATAATAAGCAGATTCCAGTGGCCAAAGAACTAGTCCCCTCCAGTCCAGCAAAAATATGTCAACTCCATTCTAAGAAGCGTGTGCGTATCCTTGCATCATGAAATTTTATAGCATGCTGATCATATTTTCTACATGTTTCTTACTGATCTCTCTTTTAGAAAATAAGCTTAACACATAGAAGAATTTCTGCACTGGTATCGTATGTGAGGAAAGATTCTTGCAGTAATTCTCTATGCTCCAATGCAGATGTAAGTACCTGTTGTATATCACTATACTTTTACATCAGCATGTATTTTGTTAATTGGCGTGAATCCAACCTTTATCTGATCTAAACTTAGTTGTAGCAAAATGTATGATTAAATGCCACAATGTTGATTTTTGTAAGGAAAACTGCATGGTAGTTTTGCATCCTGAGCTGCATGAGTGTACTATTCCATATCAGTGGGTTTGAATACTTTGGTTCTGCAGTGGGTTTTCAGGTTTTTTTACTGTGTTGTCTTGTCGTATCCCTAGCTCTTACATCATACTCCCTCCATCCGGATTACATGTCACAGAAATGGATAAAACTAGATGTATCTAGAACTTAAATACGCCTAGACCCATCCATTTATTCCCGGATGGAGGGAATACATGTCAATATGTCATGCCTTTCTATTCTTCAGTACCTATTCCATCTCTGCTGTAGCATGTTTTATAACTAAAGCACCATTCTTATATATAAGGCATGCAAGGGGACGACGACTATGTTAGAATCTGAAGGGTTACAAACCAGGTATTTGCAAAAGATCCAAACGCCAGGAGATAATAAACCAACTCCATTTTTCATAGATACTGCTCCAGCACAGAGAAACCCAACTCCCACCGATAATAAGCAGATTCCAGTGGCCAAAGAACTAGTCCGCTCCAGTCCAGCAAAAGAATGTCAACTCCATTCTAAGAAGCGTGTGCGTATCCTCGCATCATGAAATTTTATAGCATTCTGATCATATTTTCTACCTGTTTCTTACCCATCTCTCTTTTAGAAAATAAGGTTAAACGATAGAAGACTTCCTCCATTAGGATCGTATTCGAGGAAAATATCTGGCGGGAATTCTTTGTGCTCCAATGCTGATGTAAGTACCTGTTGTATATCACTATATTTTTACATCAGCATATTTTGTTAATCGGTGCGAATCTAACCTTTATGTGATCTAAAATTAGTTGTAGCAAAATGTTAAAGGCGCCAATGTTGATTTTTGTAAGGAAAACTGCCTGGTAGTTTTGCATACTGAGCTGCATGAGTGTACTATCTCATATCACGCACATTACTGAATTGTAGTGCTTCTCTGGTTGCCCATTCATTCATTGTGTCAATGTTGCTTTCATATTACCTTACCTGGCTGATGATAGCTGTGCCATATTGTGTTAATTTGGTGTAGGCTAGTTGCCCAAACGTTCATTGTGTCAATGTTGCTTTCCAATTATCTGACTTGGCCAATGATAGCAATGCTAGTGTGTTAATTTGGTGCAGGCTGCTGAAGATAAGAAGACAAACTCTGAAAACAGCAAGGCAACCCCATTGTTTTTTTCCCAATAAATCTAGGCTAGGAAATATGGCAATAACTCATGATTAATCTGTTTGGTTCCCCTCCTAATTTATGTTATGATGCAGTGGTCGAGATACTCTCCACTATCAATAATACAAGCCTGCCAAAATTGCCATCTGAATCTGTTTAGTATCCTTTGTCTCGAATGCAACGGAAAAAATGTTTGTTTGTGAACCAATTAATGGCTGAAGCAATGATGGAAATGGTGGATGAATCAGAGGCTCAGAGTCATGCGACACAAAAACTGATCAATGTTTTCAGAGATAGTGTAGCAAAGCAGCAAGAACTTGCCCACATACTTATGGGCGTCATCTGTGCTGAGGTTGCAGATGGTGATGTTGTAGATGGTTAGGTTCTGCTCATTTATTTGCACTGGCATCAATCTTTGATTGCCCAGTGGATGTAATTTCCTGTAATATATGTTGGATGTGCAACGTTATTCCCTGTATGCCGTACCTTTGCTTGATCGGTTTTGGTCCTGTGCATAATTTCTCGTCGTAATGGGCTCAAATTATCTAATTTGGCCTAAAGACATGTACGAACTTTAGTGGGCCCATTAAGTTAATGGGACGTTACTAGGACGAAAGTTAATGGTCGGCCCTCTTACCTCCCGGGTCGTTAACAAGTCGACATCGAAGCGGGTAACAGGCGGGCCCAATTTATTCCACGAGCTGTTAACATGTCGGTACTAAGTTTGGGCTACGTATGGCCCAACTATACTGTAGGCCTTTAGCAGGCCGAAAGAGACAACGGGCTTGTACTGGACCATGAAGAGCATGGGCCGCTAAGAGGCCGAAAGTCAGGTCGTATTGTAAGTGGCCCAACTATGTTGTGGGCCTTTAGCAGGCCGAAAGAGAAACCGGGCTGGTATTGGACCATGAAGGGCATGGGCCATTAAAAGGCCAAATCTAAGGTCCGACTACAAATGGCCCAACTCATTTATGGTCCATTAACAGGCCGAAAGGCACACAGGGCCGGGAATTGGCCCAACACTTAAATGGGTCGCTAAAAGGCCAAAACTCAGGTCCGACTACAAATGGCCCAACTGATGTATGGGCCGTCAACAGGCTGAAAGAGACACCGGGCTGGAAATTGGCCTAGCACTTAAATTGGCCGCTAAAAGGCCGAAACTTAGGTCCGACTACAAATGGCCCATCTGATTTATGGGCGGTCAACAGGCTGAAAGACATACCAGGCCGGAAATTAGCCCAACATTTAAATGGGTCGCTAAAAGACCGAAAGATGTACATCCTAAAAATTGGCCCATCCATTGAATGGGCCATTAGTAGGCCGAAATCTCATCGGGCCGATATTGAGCCCAAATATATAGCGGGCTATTAACGGGCTCGAACTGACAATGGGCTGCAATGGTGTCAAATCTTTAACAAGCCGTTGACGGGCCGAATTGGCACATCTCGTATGTGTCGTGGGCTTAAATGGACCTGACACAAGTAGGCCTTATATGGGTCGGCCTGCTAATTTTTATCGGGCCGGCCTTTTTCACCGGAATGGGCCACTGTTGGGCCGTGCCACGTGTCGACCTATAATCGGCGCCTCTTGTCCAATGAGTGGATGACATATGTCCCAATGGTGAGGCAACACATGTTTCCTATGGCCAATGATGATTTTACACGTGGAAAGTCCCCATTGGTCGGGGATGTTAACGGGTTATCGGATCCAAAACCGTACCCGATAGCTTAACAGCGTTCCGTTACGGTGGATGCCACATGTCGGTCACCCTTGACAAAAGCACTTCTGTGACGCGCAATTTATTGTCATGGAAGTGGACACTTCCGTGATGATAATTTTGGTAATGTCATGGAACACTTCTACGACAACACATGTATGACTATATTGATTCTGTCATAAAATCGTCATGGATGTACATGCATGACAAAAAACGCGACCTACTGTGACAACCACGCATCATCACGGAAGTGTATTTTTTTGTAGTGATAGCAACAACAATCTTAGAACATAATGGATACTAGGGATCAAACCCTAACAAAACTAACTCGATTACATGGTAAATCTCATCCAACCCTTCACCGTCTAGAAAGCCTACAATGGGATTACGCATGCACGGCGGTGAGCATCATGAAATTGGTGGTGGAGGATGGTTGATTTTGACGATAGCGGCGGATTCCCCTCTCCGGAGCCCCGAACGGACTCCAGATCAGCCCTCCCAAGGAAGAACAGGGCTTGCGGCGGCTTCGTATCATAAAACGCGATGAATCCTTCTCCCTTATTTTTTTCTCCCCGAACATGAATATATGGAGTTGGAGTTGAAGTCGGTGGAGCTCCAGGGGGCCCACGAGGCTCCTTCCGTTGATTCTTTCGCCAGTATTTTTTATTAATTCCAAAAAGTGATTCCATGAAGTTTCAGGTCATTCCGAGAACTTTTATTTTTGCAGAAAAATAACACCATGGCAATTCTGCTGAAAACAACGTCAGTCCGGGTTAGTTCCATTCAAATCATGCAAATTAGAGTCCAAGACAATGGCAAAAGGGTTTGGAAAAGTGGATACGTTGGAGACGTATCAACTCCCCCAAGCTTAAACCTTTGCTTGTCCTCAAGCAATTCAGTTGACAAACTGAAAGTGATAAAGAAAAACTTTGACAAACTCTATTTGATCTTGTTGTTGCAAATATGTAAAGCCAGTATTCAAGTTTTCAGCAAAGATCATAAACTACCCATATTCACAATAACATTCAGGTCTCATGTTTAATCTTATCAATGGCATAATCAACTAGCGAGTAATAATAATAAATCTCGGATGACAACACTTTCTCAAAACAATCATGATATGATATAACAAGATGGTATCTTGCTAGCCCTTTCTGAGACCGCAAAACATAAATGCAGAGCACCCCTAAAGATCAAGGACTGACTAGACATTTTAATTCATGGCAAAAGAGATCCAATCACAGTCACACTCAATATCCATTAATAACAATGCATACAAATGAAAGTGGTGCTCTCCAACTAGTGCCTTTTTTATAAGAGGATGATGACTCAACATAAAAGTAAATAGATAGGCCCTTCACAGAGGGAAGCAGGTATCTGAAGAGGTGCTAGAGCTCGAGTTTTGAAACAAAGATAAATAATATTTTGAGCGGCATACTTTCATTGTCAACGTAACAACCAAGAGATCTCGATATCTTCCATGCTACATACATTATAGGCGGTTCCCAAACAAAATGGTAAAGTTTATACTCCCCCACCACCAACAAACACAGTCCACGGCTGGTACGAAACAACGGGTACTATCCAACTAACAACAGTCCTGGGGGAGTTTTTTTGCAATTACTTTGATTTGATTTGAGCATGGGACTGGGCATCTCAGTTACCGGCCATTTTGTCGTGAATGATGAGCGGAGTCCACTCATCGTGAGAATAACCCACCTAGCATGGAAGATATAGACAACCCTAGTTGATACATGAGCTATTCGAGCATACAAAACAGAATTTCATTTGAAGGTTTAGAGTTTGGGACATGCAAATTTACTTGGAACGGCAGGTAAATACCACATATACGTAGGTATGGTGGACTCATATAGAATAACTTTGGGGTTTATGGAAGTGGATGCACAAGCAGTATGCCCACTTAGTACAGGTGAAGGCTAGAAAGAGACTGGGAAGCGACCAACTAGAGAGCGACACATGCATAAACATGCATTAAGATTAACAAACAATGAGTGCAAGCATGAGTAGGATATAAATCACCATGAACATAAATATCGTGGAGGATATGTTGATTTTGTGTCAACTACATGCATGAACATGTGCCAAGCCAAGTCACTCGAACCATTCAAAGGAGGATACCATCCTATCATACTACACCACAACCATTTTAATAGCATGTTGGCACGCAAGTTAGACCATTATAAAATCCTAGCTAATTAAGCATGACATGAGTAACTATAATCTCTAATTGTCATTGCAAACATGTTTCATTCATAATAGGTTGAATCAGGAACGATGAACTAATCATATTTACAAAAACAAGATAGGTCGAGTTCATACCAGCTTTTCCTCATCTCAATCATTTCATCATATATCGTCATTATTGCCTTTCACTTGCATGACCAAACGGTGTGGATAATAACAATAGTGCACATGCATTGGACTAAGCTAGAATCTGCAACATTTGATTCAAAGGAGAAGACAAGGTAATATGGGCTCTTTGTTAGATCGAAATAATGCATATGAGAGCCAATCATCATTTTCATCGTGGTCTTCTCCTCTCGCCCCCAAAGAAAAGAAAAGAATTTCAAAGAAACAGAAAAACTATTTACACAGGAAAGCTCCCAACAAGCAAAAGAAGAACGAGAAAATCTTTTGGGGTTTTCTTTTAATTACTGCTACTACAAGCATGGAAAGTAACCTAGCTAAAAGCTACAACTACTTTTTTTGGTTTTTTCTCAAGGTTTTTCAAACACACAAGAAGAAAACAGGAAAAGAGAATAAACTAGCATGGATAGTACAATGAAAAAGTATGAACACCGACAACTAGAATGAGTGTGTGAATATGAATGTAATGTCGATGAGAAATACATACTCTCCCAAGCTTAGGCTTTTAGCCTAAGTTGGTCTACGGCCACAGCTGGCCTGGCGGATATCCAAAGTTGTAGTTCGGGTTGTACTGAGATGCAGCAGCTCACTGATAAATAGACTCCTGATATGGATCAGGAGATGGCTTAGGCTCAGGCTCTGGGGATCGTGTCCACTCCAGTACGCGTAAATGTCATCGGGCAGGATGATGTATGTGCTTGAATGAATGTTAAACAAAGAAGGTGCATGCAAGGTAATAATCTGGCAAGTAGTTTCACTAAATACCAAGTTATAAATAAGTCTCTTCTCCTCATCTTTGCAAATGAAATCATGTGCTACCATACTTTTATAGTCTAAAAAAATAGTGGGCAGCACCTTCTCTTCTTTCTCATAATGCCTAATAGGTATCTCAAAATATTTAGCAAGATGCGAAGCAAAGATACCTCAAAAAATGGGGCCCTTTGTATGGTTTAGACTCAACCATTTAGCAACCATAGCGCCTAAACTGAAAGTTCTATCACGAAGTAAAGCATGGTGCAAAATGGCATGGTCAGGAGCACTAAGGCCCCCATTGTTCCCGCCACCAATTAAACATCTACTAGCAAATATTGCATAGTAAAGTAGAACAGGAAAATGTATACTAGTAGTTCTTGCATCTGACACTTTTCTACTTTCCCCTACAGTAATTCTATCAATAAATTCTGCCACATCACTAGGATGTGGTTCCTCGACGATGCCCTCAAAAGGCAACTTCCAAACCACACCACAATCATAGAGTGACATCTCCTTGAACTCATCATATAAATAAAAATCTATCGAAGGTGGTGATCTCCTAGCATGGAAATGAAATTTTGCACGAAAATATTAGTGAGTAGGAGGTATTGATCACACTTATCGTGGATGAATTCAGTGATGCCTGCATTCTCAGCCAAGTAATAGAAGTCTTCATAAATTCCAGCGGCCTTCAAGAATACATCACAAGGCCATTCACACGGCCGAACCTCCGCGGTGTGGGGAAGGTTGTACTTGGGCTTTTCATTCTCTTCATTCTACTTTTCCTTCGATCCTCAGCTCGAGGAGACTCTCAACAATCTCTTCAACATTTTCTTCCTCTGATTTTTTTTGAAATTTTTAGTGACTCAAAATAAAAGTGAACCAAACTCAAGAAGATTGATAGCAACTACCCCCACAAGTGTCTAGAGGCTATAGCATGCATTAAAAAATACTTTGGACCATGTGAAATTTGACATGCAAGCTCAAGAACAGGGTCGCCTTAGCAGCAAAAATTTGCAATAAATAAAGCACTAGAACAAAAACTAATTGGACCATTGGAGGAGTCACATACCGAAGAACAATCCCCCAAAGCAGTTTTGTGATGGGACTTTGAGCAAGGAGATCGAAAATGGCAGTAAAACGAGCAAGAACACGAATTTGAGCTACGGAATGATTTTTCTGGAGGACGACGAAGTGTGTGGGTGCTGGAATAAGTGGAGGGGGCCACGTGGGGCCCATGAGGTAGGGGACGCGCCTTGGGGAGTAGGGCACGTCCTCCACCCTCGTGACCAAATGGTGGGTCCCCATGGTGTGTTCTAAGTGCTAGAAATTCTCAAGTATTCTACGAAAAATCATACTAAATTTTCAGGGCGTTTGGAGAACTTTTATTTCCGGGCTATTTTTTTTGCAAGGATAATTTAGAAAACAGACATAAAATACTATTTTTGTATTATTTATTCTAAACAACACAAAGTAAAAGGAGGGTAAAGAAAGTTGTGCTTTCTAACTTCATCCATCTCATGCTCATCAAAAGGAATCCACTAACAAGGTTGATCAAGTCTTGTTAACAAACCTCATTCTAATAACATAAAACCGGAGAATTTTCGAATAACACTAAGTTACCTCAACGGGGATATGCATGTCCCCAACAATAAGAATATCATATTTCTTTTTGATAGTAGGAAGAGGGAATTCAAAACCTCCAATAGTAATAGTTGAAAATTTTCCAATAGATACCATGAACTTGAGGTTGTTTCTTCGGAAAGTGTACCATATGCCCATTACCATTAACATGAAAAGTGACATTGCCTTTGTTGCAATGAATAACTGCCCCTGCGGTATTCAGAAAAGGTCTACCAAAGGATGATCAACATATTGTAGTCCTCAGGATTATCAAGAATAACAAAGTACGTTAAAATAGTAACATTTGCAACCACAACAGGCACATCCTCACAAATATCGATGGGTATAGCAGTTGATTTATCAGCCATTTGCAAAGAGATTTCAATAGGTGTCAACTTATTCAAATCAAATCTACGATATAAAGAGAAGGGCATAACACTAACACCGGCTCCAAGATCACATAAAGTAGTTTTAACATAGTTTCTTTTAATGGAGCATGGTATAGTTGGTACTCCTGGATCTCCTAGTTTCTTTGGTATTCCTCCCTTAAAACTATAATTAGCAAGCATGGTGGAAATTTCAGCTTTCGGTATCTTTCTTTTATTAGTAACAATATCTTTCATGTACTTAGCATAGGGATTCATTTTAAGCATATCAGTCAAAAGCATACGCAAAAAGATAGGTCTAATGATTTCAGCAAAGCGCTCAAAATCCTCATCATCCATTTTCTTGGATGGCTTAGGAGGAAAAGGCATGGGTTTCTGAACCCATGGTTCTCTTTCTTTACTGTGCTTCCTAGCAACGAAATCTCTCTTATCATAACGTTGATTCTTTAATTGTGGGTTATCAAGATCAATGGTAGGTTCAATCTCTACATCATTATCATTACTAGGTTGAGCATCGACATGAACATCATCATTAACATTACCACTAGGTTCATGTTCATCACCAGACTGTGTCTCAGCATCAGAAATAGAAATATCATTGGGATTCTCAGATGTGTCAATAACTGGTTCACTAGGAGCATGCAAAGTCCTATTATTATTCCTTTTCTTTTTCTTAGAAGGACTAGGTGTATCAGCATTAATTTTTTGAGAATCTTGCTCAACTCTCTTAGGATGACCCTCAGGATACAAAGGTTCCTGGGTCATTTTACCACCTCTAGTCATAACTCTGACAACATTATCATTGTTCTTATTATTTAACTCATTGAGCAAATCATCTTGTGCCTTAAGTACTTGTTCTACTTGAGTTGTAACCATGGAAGCATGTTTACTAATAAGCTTAAGATCACTTTTAACTCTGGACATATAGTCACTCAAGTGTTCAACCATGTAAGCATTACGTTTCAATTGTCTACCAAAATAAGCATTGAACTCTTCTTGTTTAACCATAAAATGATCAAACTCATCCAAGCAGTCACTAGCAAACTTAGTGGATGGAATTTCACCCTTATCAAATCTATAGAGAGAATTTAACTTTACTACATGTGTTGGGTTATCAAGACCATGTATTTCTTCAATAGGCAGTAAATTCTTAACATCTTTAGCTTTAATACCTTTTTCTTTCATAGATTTCTTTGCCTCTTGCATATCTTCAGGACTGAGAAATGGAATACCCCTTTTCTTCCGAGTTGGCTTAGGAGTTGGTTCAGGAAGTGTCCAATCATTATCATTACTCAATATATTATTCAATAGAAATTCAACTTGCTCAACAGTTCTTTCCCTGAAAACACAACCAACACAACTAATAGGTGGTCTCTGGAAGCATCGGTTAGTCCATTATAAAAGATATCATGTATTTCATTTTTCTTGAGAGGATGATCAGGCAAATCATTAAGTAATTGGAGAAGCCTCCCCCAATCTTGTGGGAGACTCTCTTCTTCAATTTGCACAAAATTAAATATTTCCTGCAGGGCAGCTTGTTTCTTATGAGCAGGGAAATATTTTGCAGAGAAGTAATAAATCATATCCCAGGGACTACACACACAATCAGGAGCAAGAGAGTTAAACCATATTTTAGCATCACCTTTTAACGAGAAAGGAAACATTTTAAGAATATAGTAATAGCGATTTTTCCTCATGAGTAAATAGGGTGGCTATATCATTCAATTTAGTAAGATGTGCCACAACAGTTTCAGATTCATAGCCATAGAAAGGATCAGATTCAACCAAGTAATTAACTCAAGATCGACAGAGAATTCATAATCCTTATCAGTAACATAGATAGGTGAAGTAGCAAAAGCATGGTCATATTTCATTCTAGCATTCAAAGACTTTTCTTTTAGCTTGCCTAACAGTTTCTTAAGGTCATATCTATCATTGCAACCAAAGAAGTCTCTAGCAGTTTCTTCATCCATAACATAACCCTCAGGTACGACAGGAAATTCATATCTAGGGGGAGAATCTTCATCATCACTTTCATTAATATCATCAGTTTTAGTAATTTCATTCTCTCTAACCCTAGCAAGTTGTTCATCAAGAAATTCACCTAGTGGCACATTATTATCAAGCAGAGAAGTAGTATCTTCATAAGCATCATGCATAGCAGAAGTGGCATCATCAATAACATGCGACATATCAGAATTAATAACATGTGTAGGTAGTTTACTCAAAACAAAAGGTGAATCAAGTGCAGAGCTAGATGGCAGTTCCTTACCTCCCCTCGTAGTTGAGGGGAAAATCTTGGTTATTTGATCTTTCAAATTCCTCATAGTGATCCACAGATATAAATCCCAAGTGACTCAAAGAATAGAGCTATGCTCCCCGGCAACGGCACCAGAAAAAGGTCTTGACAACCCACAAGTATAGGGGATCGCAACAGTTTTCGAGGGTGGAGTGTTCATGCCAAATTTATTGATTCGACACAAGGGGAGCCAAAGAATATTCTCAAGTATTAGCAGCTGAGTTGTCAATTCATCCACACCTGAAAGACTTAATATCTGCAACAATGTATTTAGTAGCAAAGTAGTATGGAATTAACAGTAATAGTGGCAAAAGTAACAGTAGAAGTTTTGCAGCAATCATAACAGTGGCAACGGAGAAGTAACTTAGAAAAGATCAATATGAACCGAGCTTGTAGGCAATGGATCAATGATGGATAATTATGTCGGACAATATTCATCATGCAACAGTTATAACATTGGGTGACACAGAACTAGCTCCAGTTCATCAATATAATGTAGGCATGTATTTCGAATATAGTCATACGTGCTTATGGAAAAGAAATTTCATGGCATCTTTTGTCCTACCCACTAGTGGCAGAGGGGTCCTAATGGAAACTAAGGGATATTAAGGCCTCCTTTTAATAGAGAACCGGACCAAAGCATTAGCACTCAGTGAATACATCAACTCGTCAAACTACGTTCATCATCAGGAGTGGTCCCGATTATTGTCACTTCGGGGTTGTTGGATCATAACACATAGTAGGTGACTATAACTTGTAAGATAGCATCAAGAACACTCTTATATTCATGAAAACATAATATTCAGATCTTAAATCATGGCACTCGGGCCCTAGTGACAAGCATTAAGCATGGCAAAGTCATAGCAACATCAATCTAAGAACATAATGGATAATAGGGATCAAACCCTCACAAAACTAACTTGATTACATGGTAAATCTCATCCAACCCATCACCGTCCAACAAGCCTATGATGGGATTACTCACGCACGGTGGTGAGCATCATGAAATTGGTGATCGAGGATGGTTGATGATGACGATGGCGACAGATTCCCCTCTCCGGAGCCCCGAACGAACTCCAGACCAGCCCTCCCGAGGAAGAACAGGGCTTGGCGGCGGCTCCGTATCGTAAAACGCGATGAATCCTTCTCCCTAAATTTTTTTCTCCCCGAACGTGAATATATGGAGTTGGAGTTGAAGTCGATGGAGCTCTAGGGGGCCCATGAGGCAGGGGGCGCCCCCCCACGCCCTTGTGGCTAGGGTGTGGGCCCCCTTCTGTTGATTCTTTCGCCAGTATTTTTTATTAAATCCAAAAAGTGACTTCGTGAAGTTTCAGGTCACTCCGAGAAGTTTTATTTCTGCACAAAAATAACACCATGGCAATTCTGCTGAAAACAACGGCAATCCGGGTTAGTTCCATTCAAAGCATGCAAATTAGAGTCCAAAACTAGGGCAAAAGGGTTTGGAATAGTAGATACGTTGGAGACGTATCAGTGGTCAAAACCTTCGGGAGATTATATAATGAATTTTTATCGACTAAAAGAAGTATCGTGCAACAAAACGGAGTCTGGGGGCACACGAGGTGGCCACGAGGCAGGGGCGCCCAGCGGGGTAGGGCACGCCTGCACCCTCGTGGCTGACTCATGTCTCTTTTGGACTAGTTTTAATTTTCCTAATTTTTTAAATATCCCAAAATGGAGAAAAAAATGCTATTAGAACAGTTTTGGAGTCGGTTTACTTACCGTACCACATACCTACTCCTTTTCGGAGTCTGAAACATTCTGGAAAGTGTCCCTTATGTACTCCTCCGGTGTTACGGTGTCAATTATATTGGTTTCAACATTTATGGGATTGCCTAAGTTATAATGTTTGGTGTTGTTGATTTTGATGGCACCGGAGTGATAGACCTCCTCAACAATATAAGGGCCTTCCCATTTAGAGAGAAGTTTTCCTACAAAAAGTCTTAAATGAGAGTTGTATAGCAAAACACGATCACCTACATTAAACTCACGCTTTTGTATCCTCTTGTCTTGCCATCTTTTAACCTTTTTGTTTAAACAACTTGGCGTTCTCATAGGCTTGGGTTCTCCATTCATCAATCGAGCTAATGTCAAATAGCCTCTTCTCACCGGCAAGTTTGAAATCATAATTGAGCTCTTTGATAGCCCAATATGCCTTATGTTCTAGTTCGAGAGGTAAGTGACATGCCTTTCCATAAACCATTTTATACGGAAACATACCCATTGGATTTTTATAAGCAGTTCTATAGGCCCATAATGCATCATCAATTTTCTTGGACCAATCCTTTCTAGATCTATTAACAGTATTTTGCAAAATCAATTTAATCTCTCTATTACTCAATTCTACTTGACCACTAGACTGAGGATGATAAGGAGATGCAATTCTATGATTAACATCATACTTAGCAAGCATTTCACGAAAAGCACCATGAATAAAATGTGAACCACCATCGGTCATTAAATATCCAGGGACTCCAAATCTTAGAAAAATAACTTCTTTAAGCATCTTAATAGAAGTGTTATAATCAACATTACTAGTTGGAATAGCTTCTACCCAGTTAGTAACATAATCAACAGCAACTAAAATATGTGTATAACCCATTGGAGGAAGGAAAGGCTCCCATATAATCGAAGCCCCAAACATCAAATGGTTCAATAACAAGCAAATAATTCATAGGCATTTCTTGACGTCTACTAATATTACTAATTCTTTGGCATTCATCACAAGACAAGACAAACTTACGAGTGTCTTTGAGGAGAGTAGGCCAATAAAAACCGGATTGCAATAACTTATGTGCAGTTCTATCTCCAGCGTAAGCCTCAGAGTGACACTTTTGTAGGATCTGTTCCTTTTCATGCTCTGGTACACAATGTCTAATAACACTATCTACTCCTTCTTTATAAAGGTGTGGGTTGTCCCAAAGTAATATCTTAAATCAGAGAAAAACTTTTTCTTTTGCTGGTATGTGAAACTAGGTGGTATAAATTTAGCAACAATGTAATTAGCATAATCAGCATACCATGGAGCAATAGGAAAAGCATTTATGACAGCTAATTGTTCATCAGGTAAGCTATCATCAATAGGAAGTGGGTGAGTGAGTTCCGGACTAGGGGGTGTCCGGATAGCCGAACTATCATCATCGGCCGGACTCCAAGACTATGAAGATACAAGATTGAAGACTTCGTCCCATGTCCGGATGGGAATTTCCTTGGCGTGGAAGGCAAGCTTGGCGATACGGATATGTAGATCTCCTACCTTCGTAACCGACTCTGTGTAACCCTAGCCCTCTCCGGTTTCTATATAAACCGGATGGCTTTAGTCCATAGGACGAACAACAATCATACCATAGGCTAGCTTCTAGGGTTTAGCCTCCTTGATCTCGTGGTAGATCTACTCTTGTAACCCACATCATCAATATTCATCAAGCAGGACGTAGGGTTTTACCTCCATCAAGAGGGCCCGAACCTGGGTAAAAACATCGTGTCCCTCGTCTCCTGTTACCATCCGCCTAGACGCACAGTTCGGGACCCCCTACCCGAGATCCGCCGGTTTTGACACCGACATTGGTGCTTTCATTGAGAGTTCCTCTGTGTCGTCACCGATAGGCTCGATGGCTTCTTCGATCATCAACGACGATGCAGTCCAGGGTGAGACCTTCCTCCCCGGACAGATCTTCGTATTCGGCGGCTTCGCACTGCGGGCCAATTCGCTTGGCCAGCTGGAGCAGATCGAAGGCTACGCCCCTGGCCGTCAGGTCAGATTTGGAAGTTTGAACTTCACGGCTGACATCCGCGGGGACTTGATCCTCGACGGATTCGAGCCACAGCCGAGCGTGCCGTACTGTCACGATGGGCATGATTTAGCTCTGCAGCCGGACAGTACCCTGGAGGCCGCACTCGAACCCGCTCCGATCTTCGACTCGGAGCCGGCTGCGCAGACCAAGGATGGATGGCTAGACACCACCTCGGGGGCTGCAACCTCTACGGCGATAGAGCCGAACACCGATCTTGTCCCCCATGAAGCTCGTGACTCCGAGGTGCCGGACTCCTTGCCGGACTCCGGACCTCCCGCGCCCCCTCCAGTCGAATCCGATTGGGCGCCGATCATGGAGTTCACCGCGGCGGACATCTTTCAACACTCACCTTTTGGCGACATCTTGAGTTCGCTAAAGTACCTCTCGTTATCAGGAGAGGCCTGGCCGGACTGCGGCCAGGACGGTTGGGATGCGGACGACGAAGAAATTCAGAGCCCACCCACCACCCACTTGGTAGCCACTGTCGACGATCTAACCGACATGCTAGATTACGACTCTGAGGACATCGACGGTATGGACGACGATGCCGGAGACGACCAAGAACCAGCGCCCACCGGGCACTGGAAAGCCACCTCTTCATACGACATATACATGGTGGATATCCCAAAGGATGGGAACGGCGAAGGAATAGCGGAGGATGACCCCTCCAAGAAACAGCCCAAGCGCCGGCGTCAGCGGCGCCGCTCTAAATCCCGCCATAGCAAGAATGAGGATTCCGGCACCGGAGACAATAATACACCGGATAGCGCCGAAGACAACCCACTCCAGCAAGATCCAGCACAGGAGGAGGGGGACGCCAGCCCTCATGAGAGAGCGGCCGAAGAAGAGGTAGAGGACTATATGCCTCCCTCCGGAGACGAGGCAAGCCTCGACGACGACGAATTCGTCGTGCCTGAGGATCCCGTCGAACAGGAGCGTTTCAAACGCAGGCTTATGGCCACGGCAAACAGCCTCAAGAAAAAGCAGCAGCAGCTTAGAGCTGATCAAGATCTGCTAGCCGACAGATGGACCGAAGTCCTCGCGGCCGAAGAGCATGAACTCGAACGCCCCTCCAAAAGCTACCCCAAACGTAAGCTGCTCCCCCGAGAGACAATACGGCTGATCGACCACCCCGTGGTCGCGACAGAGAGGCCTCAAGGCCCTTCACTAGACCCGTACCCCGGCATCGCTCGAAAAGCACAAGGCCACAGGGGAACACTCCGGACCTGCGAGACATATTGGAGGATAAGGCAAGACAATCAAGATCGATCTATGGATCACGTGGGCGCCCCACGATACGTGACGATCACCGTCACCCCGGACACAGTAAGTCCGGCCGGGCCGAACACAACAGACAAAGCTCTTTTGAGCTCCGTCGCGATATCGCCCAGTACAGAGGCGCCGCACACCCACTGTGCTTCACAGATGAGGTAATGGATCATCAAATCCCAGAAGGGTTTAAACCCGTCAATATTGAATCTTATGATGGCACAACAGACCCCGCGGTCTGGATCGAGGACTATCTCCTCCACATCCACATGGCCCGCGGAGACGATCTCCACGCCATCAAATATCTCCCACTCAAACTTAAAGGACCAGCCCGGCACTGGCTTAACAGCTTGCCAGCAGAGTCAATCGGGAGTTGGGAGGACCTGGAAGCCGCATTCCTCGATAACTTCCAAGGCACGTACGTGCGACCACCAGATGCAGATGACCTAAGCCACATAATTCAGCAGCCAGACGAATCGGCCAGACAATTCTGGACACGGTTCTTAACCAAGAAAAACCAAATCGTCGACTGTCCGGATGCCGAGGCCCTCGCGGCCTTCAAGCATAACATCCGCGACGAGTGGCTTGCCCGGCACCTGGGACAGGAAAAGCCGAAATCCATGGCAGCCCTTACATCACTCATGACCCGCTTCTGTGCGGGTGAGGACAGCTGGCTAGCACGCAGCAACAACCTCAACAAAAATTCTGGCAGTCCGGATATCAAGGACCGTAGTGGCAGGTCGCGTCGCAACAAAAACAAACGCCGCATTAACGGCGATAACAGTGAGGATACGGCAGTCAATGCCGGATTCAGAGGCTCTAAACCCGGTCAACGGAAAAAGCCATTCAAAAGAACAACTCAGGGTCCGTCCAATTTGGACCGAATTCTCGACCGCTTGTGCCAGATACATGGCACCCCTGAAAAGCCAGCTAACCACACCAATAGGGACTGTTGGGTGTTCAAGCAGGCAGGCAAGTTAATTGCCGAAAACAGCGACAAGGGGCTACATAGCGACGACGAGGAAGAGACCCGACCGCCGAACAATAGAGGACAGAAGGGTTTCCCCCCACAGGTGCGGACGGTGAACATGATATATGCCACGCACATACCCAAAAGGGAGCGGAAGCGTGCACTCAGGGATGTATACGCGATGGAGCCAGTTGCCCCGAAGTTCAATCCATGGTCCTCTTGCCCGATCACCTTTGACCGAAGGGACCACCCCACCAGCATTCGCCATGGTGGGTTCGCCGCATTGGTTCTAGACCCAATCGTCGATGGATTTCATCTCACCAGAGTCCTGATGGACGGCGGTAGCAGCCTAAACCTGCTTTATCAGGACACGGTGCGCAAAATGGGCATAGACCCCTCAAGGATTAAACCTACCAAGACGACCTTTAAAGGCGTCATACCAGGTGTAGAAGCCAATTGTACAGGCTCAGTTACACTGGAAGTGGTCTTCGGATCCCCGGATAACTTCCGAAGCGAGGAGTTAATCTTCGACATAGTCCCGTTCCGCAGCGGCTATCATGCCTTGCTCGGACGTACCGCGTTCGCAAAGTTCAACGCGGTGCCGCACTACGCATACCTCAAGCTCAAGATGCCAGGCCCTAGAGGAGTCATCACGGTCAACGGAAACACTGAACGCTCCCTCCGAACGGAGGAACATACAGCGGCTCTCGCGGCAGAAGTACAAAGCAGCCTTTTAAGGCAATTCTCGAGTCCGGCTGCCAAGCGGCCGGACACAGCTAAGCGTGCCCGGAGTAACCTACAACACGACCACCTGGCACGTTCCGAGCACGCGTAGCAGTGCGGCCCCAACCCCAGCCCCTGTAAAACATTAAGACAGACCCTTCGCGTACTCCATTACGCTCTGAAGATACCATGGGCATGGGGCAAGGGGCTCGACCACGATAAGCCCAGACTGCGGCTCAACCGCACCAGGGGCTCTTAAGTGTGTCGTTTCTTTTTCTTTTCCTTTTATTTTTTACCTACAGGACTCCGTTCGTCAGAGGCCCTGTCCGGCAGCAGACATGCCGAACCCACGATGCAACAGCCAGGGAAGGAGAAAGGCTACAACGAAAATCCAGGTGGTCTCCATCATGAGCATTAAATCTGTTTTATGCATTATTCCGTAGCCTACCCCTGGAGGGGGACATGTTAAACAGTCCCATCCCTTGCTTACCGCACCACTTGTATCGTCCTGCACTTACAGCAGTTTTTATTGAATAAAGCAATGCAGCACATTTTTGCTTCTAATTGCATTTCTTTCTTACACATATGTTCATCTATGACATGTTGCATCCGTACGTTTTGGTACGGCTAAATACACCAGGGGCTTATGTTTCCCGCGTTATGGTGTGATAAGTCCGAACACTTTCACAAGTGCGGCACCCCGAACTTATAGCATTATATGCATCGGCTCCGAATCATGTTCTTGGGTCAATAGTTGGGTTTGCCCGGCTCCCATGTTTTGGTACCTTACGTTCCGTTTTATCGGCTAAGGTAGCACTGGGAGAACCACTGCGATTGCGCCCCAGTTGAGCTGGGTTAACGCCTCAGTGGAGAAAGCTAAAACTGACCGTCATGATGAGGCGAGAGCTGGTCGCTGTTCGAGAGGTTCTTTGCGAGTCCCTAAAGACTTATGCCGCTTCGAGCGAGGAGCCGGATTCTGTCCGGCCAAGGCGTGGATAGCGCCCCAAATTCGGCCTTCCGAAAACTAGGGGCTTCGCCGAAATTTAAAATTATAGAATTCTATGGCTAAGTGAGAGTGTTCAAGCATTATAAGTCCGGTTGCCTTGTTCGTTGTGTTGAGCGCCTCCCTAGATGGACCCAAAAATGGGAACAAGAGCGCTCGAGTTTATCCCGAACACCCCAGCACTCGTGGCATGGGGGCTGAAGCCGACGACTTGCCATCTCTCAGATTTGATAAACAGCCGCACAGAAGGTAATATTTTAAATTAACAAGCGTTGCTTAGCGCATATGAACCAAGTTTTCAGCGCACAGGATAACAAAATGCGAGTCTACTCAAATATTACATCTTTGGAGCACTCACCCGCAATAGTGCGGGCGCCCTTCAGCACACTCCTATAATACATCTCGGGCGTGCGATGCTCCTTGCCCTCTGGTGGGGGGTCCGTCACAAGCTTCTGGGCATCCATCTTGCCCCAGTGCACCTTTGCGCGGGCAAGGGCCCGACGCGCACCCTCGATACAGGCGGAGTGCTTGATAACTTCAACCCACGGGCACGCGTCCACCAGCCGCCGCACCAGGCCGAAGTAGCTCCCAGGCATAGCCTCCTTAGGCCACAGCCGAACTATGAGGCCCTTCATGGCCTGTTCGGCCGCCTTGTGGAGCTCGACCAGCTGCTTCAGCTGGTCGCTAAGGGGCACCGGATGTCCGGCCTCAGCATACTGAGACCAGAAGACCTTCTCCGTTGAGCTCCCCTCCTCGGCCCGGTAGAATGCGGCAGCATCGGACACGCTGCGGGGAAGATCTGCGAACGCTCCTGGAGAGCTCCGAATTCGGGTAAGCGACAGGTAATTAACACTCACATGCTTACTTTGCATGAAAAATGCCTTACCCGCTGCTATTTTCTTCACCGCCTCTATCTCCTGGAGGGCCTTGTAGGCTTCGGCCTTAGCGGCTTTGGCACTCTCAAGAGCCGTTGCAAGCTCAGACTCTCGAGTCTTCGAGTCACGCTCCAGGCTCTCATGTTTCCTCACGAGATCCTGGAGCTCTTGCTGTACCTCCGCCACCCGCGCCTCCTGTTTCTCTCGCTCGGTGCGCTCCGCAGCCGCATTGCGTTCGGCCGCGGCCACCGCCTCCTTCAGGGTCGCCACCTCGTTAGTGGCCCCTGCAATACCCCAGTTATCCTTGTCATTTTTCTTGCAACCAAATCCTTTTCTGTAAGGTACAATTTTCATAAGGTATTACTCACCTTCTTTTTCCTCGAGCTGCTTCTTGGCATGGCCGAGCTCGTTCTCGGACCGCTCGAGGTTTTCCTTCAAAGTATTGACCTCCGCAGTCAGTGCGGCAGAGGTCAGCAGCACAGCCTGCAATCCCATATTGACATATTTTCATGACTCCTGCGTTTATCTTTCTAAAGATCCTCAGTCCGGCTTTTCTTTCCGAACACCGAACCGAGCATCAGGGGCTACTGTCTATGCGGTACCATTTTACATATATTGAAATTCTTACCTCAAAGCCTGTTAGAAGGCTGCTGCAGGCTTCGGTCAGCCCGCTCTTGGCGAGCTGAACCTTCTGAATCACCGCACTCATAACAGTGCGGTGTTCCTCTTTGATGGAGGCGCCGTTGAGCGCCTCCAGCAAATTATCCGGCACCTCCGGTTGGACGGAGGCAGCCGGCGTCGCGGTCTTGCCCTTCTTCCGAAGGGGTCGCCCGCCGGACTCCGGAGCCACTATGGGTTCCGGGGCTGAGTCCGGTGCAAAGTCCGGGAGGTTGTCCTGCGACACCTCCGGGGCCCTCTCCTCCTGGTGGGTCCCTTCCTGGGATCCCACCTCGGCATCGTCCGCATCACGGGGGTGGAGGCAGTCGGAAGAGAATCCATATCCGACGCCCCTAAGGACCCGCTCGACGAAGTGGGGAGATCATCCTTAGGCGGACTGCAGGGTTGTATGCGGCATTAGAAAGACATAATGTGGCGGAAAACGAAAACCTTGAAGTTATTCGGGAGTCCGGATACTTACGATCTCGCCAGAGGCTTGGCCCTTGGAGGCCAGTCCTCGTCGTCGTCACTGGCGTTGGCGGAACAGTCCGGGGGAAGAGTTTTTCCCCTCTTGGACCCTTCGGCCTCCCTTGTTGGGGAGGCCTTCCTTTTCTTCCCTCCCCCCGCTGGGGGAGAGGCTTTCTTCTTCTCCTCCTCGCCTTGGTGGGAGGAGTCGGCCTCGGATTCATCGTCCGATAGCACCTGAAAACGGGAACTCTTCCGAGTCCCCGTGGCCTTCTTCTTGGCCTTCTTCTCCGGCACCACGTGGGGTGCCGGAGCCAGCAGCCCCGTTAGGCGGGCGTCAGCTGGGTCCTCTGGCAATGGGGCCGGACAGATAGCCTGTGCGGCCTTCTTCAGCCAGTCCTGTCAAAGGAAAGGGAGTTTAGATCCCGCATAGAGTCAAACTATGAATAACAAGCGTCCCGTAAAGGACAATATCACTTACCTCGTCAGCTGGACGCTGCGAGCTGAATCCGCGATCTTCGGTAGCGGATGCGGGAGCCTCGGCGCCCTTGAACAGCACCTTCCAGACCTCTTCGTACGTAGTGTCGAAGAGCCCATTCAAAGTCTGGTGCTGCGCCGGATCGAACTCCCACATATTGAAGCCCCGTCGTTGGCACGGGAGAATCTGGCGGATGAGCATGACCTGGACTACGTTGACAAGCTTGAGCTTCTTGTCCACCAGCTTTTGGACGCAGGCTTGGAGTCCGGTCAGCTCCTCCGAATCGCCCCAAATCCGGCCGCTCTCTTTCCAGGAGGTGAGCCGTGTGGGGATGCCGGATCTGAATTCGGGGGCCGCTGCCCATTCGGGATCACGCGGCTCGGTGATGTAGAACCACCCCGATTGCCACCCCTTGATGGTTTCCACAAAGGTGCCCTCCAGCCACGTAACGTGGGACATCCTGCCCACCATGGCGCCTCCGCACTCCGCTTGGCTGCCCTTCACAACCTTCGGCTTGACACTGAAGGTCTTGAGCCACAAGCCGAAGTGGGGCTGGATGCAGAGGAAGGCCTCGCACACGACGATAAACGCCGAGATGTTGAGGATAAAATTCGGGGCCAGATCATGGAAATCTAGGCCGTAGTAGAACATGAGCCCCCGGACAAAGGGATGAAGTGGGAAGCCCAGTCCGCGGAGGAAATGGGGAAGGAATACTACCCTCTCATGGGGCCTGGGGTGGGGATGAGCTCTCCCTCGTCGGGGAGCCGATGCGCGATGTCGCTGGACAAGTATCCGGCGCTGCGCAGCTTCTGGATATGCCCCTCCGTGACGGAGGAGGCCATCCACTTGCCTCCCGCTCCGGACATATTTGGAGAAGGTTGAGGTGAGATGTGCGGGCTTGGGTGCTAGAGCTCGAGTTCGCAGAGATGGATAAGCCAAGGAGGAAGAAGGCGCAGGTAAAAAGGTTGGATCTTTATCCCCTTATATGGGCGGACAGAAACACGCGTCCCCACCGGCCTGGTAAAACTCGCTTATCCCCCAAGCGTCGCGATTGATGGCGCGGTTGGGTTACCCACGTCCGTATTGATGGGAATCCCGAATAAGGGGAACACGATCTCTGCTTCGACAAGACGTGCCAAGGAAACCGCCTCGTTAAACGCGCTGAGATGGAACAATAAAAACAATTTGAAGGCTTGGTAGTGGTGTGACGTTACGCCACAAAATACGTCAGCAGATTGAACTTGTGTAATATTATTCTCTCTACGGTTGTATGTGGAATTTATTTTGCAGAGCCGGACACTATCCTGGTGTTCACAATCTTCTATAAATTATTCGGAGGAGGAACCCGCCTTGCAATGCCGAAGACAATATGCGCGCCGGACTCGTCGTCATTGAAGCCTGGTTCAGGGGCTACTGAGGGAGTTCCGGACTAGGGGGTGTCCGGATAGCCGAACTATCATCATCGGCCGGACTCCAAGACTATGAAGATACAAGATTGAAGACTTCGTCCCGTGTCCGGATGGGACTTTCCTTGGCGTGGAAGGCAAGCTTGGCGATACGGATATGTAGATCTCCTACCTTTGTAACCGACTCTGTGTAACCCTAGCCCTCTCCGGTGTCTATATAAACCGGATGGCTTTAGTCCATAGGACGAACAACAATCATACCATATGCTAGCTTCTAGGGTTTAGCCTCCTTGATCTCGTGGTAGATCTACTCTTGTAACCCACATCATCAATATTAATCAAGCAGGACGTAGGGTTTTACCTCCATCGAGAGGGCCCGAACCTGGGTAAAAACATCGTGTCCCTCGTCTCCTGTTACCATCCGCCTAGACGCACAGTTCGGGACCCCCTACCCGAGATCCGCCGGTTTTGACACCGACAGTGGGTCATAAAGAACATTTTCTAACCTAGACAAGTTGTCTGCAACGGGGTTCTCAGCTCCCTTTCTATCAGTAATATGCAAATCAAATTCTTGTAGCAAGAGAACCCATCTAATAAGTCTAGGTTTAGCATCTTTCTTTTCCATAAGATATTTAATAGCAGCATGATCAGTGTGAACAGTTACTTTGGAATCAACAATATAAGGTCTGAACTTATCACAAGCAAATACAACTGCTAAAAATTCTTTTCAGTAGTAGCGTAATTTCTTTGGGCAATGTCTTGAGTTTTATTGGCATACTGAATAAAATTCAATTTCTTATCAACTCTTTGTCCTAGAACAAAACCAACAGCATAATCGCTAGCATCACACGTAATTTCTAAGGGTAAATTCCAATCAGGTGGCTGAACAATAGGTGCAGAAATCAAGGCTTTCTTAAGTATTTCAAATGTTTCTACACAATCATCATCGAAAACAAAATAACATCTTTTTGCAAGAGATTAGTGAGAGGCCTAGAAATTTTAGAGAAGTCTTTAATAAACCTCCTATAGAAACCAACATGACCAAGGAAACTTCTTATACCTTTGATATCTTTAGGACACGACATCTTTTCAATAGAATCTACTTTAGCTTTATCAACTTCAATGCCTCTTTTAGAAATTCTATGCCCCAAGACAATACCTTCATTAACCATAAAGTGGCGCTTCTCCCAATTCAAGACAAGATTAGTTTCTTCGCATCTCTGCAAAACTCGATCAAGGTTGCTTAAGAAATCATCAAAAGAAGTTCCACAAACGGAGAAATCATCCATGAAAACTTCAACAATCTTTTCACAAAAGTCAGAGAATATAACAGTCATACATATTTGGAAGGTAGCAGGTCCATTGCATAAACCAAAAGGCATACATCTATAAGCATAAGTACCGAAAGGGCAAGTAAAAGTGGTCTTCTCTTGATCCTCTTTTGACACAGGTATTTGAGAAAAGCCAGAATAACCATCTAGGAAGCAAAAATGTGTATGTTTGGATAGTCTTTCTAGCATTTGATCAATAAAAGGCAGAGGGTGATGGTCTTTTCTAGTAGATTTATTTAATTTGTGGAAATCAATTACCATTCTATAACCTTTAACAATTCTTTGTGGGATCAATTCATTCTTATCATTAGGAACAACAGTAATACCTCCCTTCTTAGGGACACAATGAACGAGACTCACCCACTGACTATCAGCAATAGGATAAATTATACCTGCCTCCAGAAGCTTTAGTATTTCATTTCTTACCACTTCTTTCATCTTAGGATTTACCGTCGCTGATGATCAACAACTGGTTTAGCATCTTTCTCCAATTTTATTTTGTGCTAACATAGAGTGGGACTAATGCCCTTAAGATCACCAAGAGTATATCCAATAGCGGCACGGTGCTTCCTTAGAGTTTTCAATAATTTCTCTTCTTCATGTTCTGAAAGGTTAGCACTAATAATAACAGGATATATCTTCTTTTCATCGAGATAAGCATATTTAAGAGTACCAGGTAATCGTTTAAGCTCAAACACTGGGTCACCCTTGGGTGGAGGACGATCTCCGAAAATTTCAACAGGCAGATTGTGTTTCACAATAGGTCCTTGCTTAAAGAACACTTCATCTATTTCCCTTCTTTCATTCATAAACATAACATTTTCATGTTCTAGCAAATATTGTTCTAAAGGAACATTAGGAGGCATGGTAATAGAAGCAAGACCAATAATATCATCCTTTACTAGGAAATTCTTTATCATGGGGTTGTCTATGAAATTTAGAAAAATTAACACTGGTATGCGTCGATGATATACAAACGGTTTTAAACCCCTTTCCGTGACGGCATTTGGAACCATTGCAAAGTGAGTCTGGGCGATAGGGGGGTCCTTCCCACATGACCCAGAAACCGTCGGGGATAGGCGCTTCTGGCACATAAGCTGGCTCATGTGTGATCGGGCGAGGCATGGAAACCCAATTGTTTCCGTTCGTATGTAGATCCCACATGGTGAATCCCAGAAAAACATTTCATTTCGTATGTATATCACACACAGTAAATCCAAGGAGTACGTTTCCGTTCTTATGTACATCCCACACAGTGAATCTAGGGAAAACGTTTCCGTTTGTATGTACATCCCACACAGTCAATCCAGGGAAAATGTTTCCGTTCGTATGTACATCCCAAATGATTAGGATGCTATAGTCGTGTGAAAAAGGTGGACATCAACATTTAATCTGCTGATATGTTTGTGATAGGTACGTTATCACACGCGGTTCAAGAATGTAAAATGTGTGCGGTGCCTCTACTAACGCCAACGTGTACATTTTCGTAACTGTGTGCGATTGGTATTCCTATCATACACGCACACTGGTTTGAAACGTTTGCCGTATTACCATGAATCGCACACGCATATGAGACGAAACCGTGTGTGCGTTCGAAGGACATCGCAAACGTTTCACGTCAAAGAACCATCTGTTTTCTTTTTTCATCGCACACGTTGTTTTCTTTCTAACCGTGTGCACATTATTTTATTCGCTCTTGTACAATTTTTTTGGGATATAATTTATTATTCGAATTGGAAATTTTGAAATACGAAACGTGCAATTCAAATTCTCAGCATAATGGTTCAACAATGAATCCATAAATAAAATTGTCAGTACAATATGTTCAGTAATTATAGGATTAGACATCAATTAACTATGATGAATCACAATATTTACAGGCGGTAAAGGTGAAGAGACAAGTGTAAATCATTTTGACTGCCGATGTTGTTGAAGAAGAGGAATGCCCATAATGTGCCTTCCTACATGCCATAGGCACAAACAACTTTTGTCCAACCCCTTGATACGATCGCCCGCTCATCCTTCACCACCTTCAGGAAGACTTCTAGTGCATTATCATGGTAACATGAATTATATAACCTTAGTTGCCTCCACTCCGATCATGTACTTTTCAAGGTAATCATCAGTAAATAGCTTCGGAAACCACGGAAAAGAGAAAAATATCAGTTCATGAGGTCTAATAGAGTAACTTGTTGTGGGTAGGGGGAAAAGGCAACAGATTACTTACCATCCTAAAGTTCATTGATGTCTTGGACAAAGTGTAAATAAAGATCTTAATTCCCATCACCTGTTTCTTTCGCCTAACAATCTTTCTTAGTTTCCTCACTTGACGCTTGTTCATGAATCTTTCATTGCCCCATACGCAAAAGGGATCGAAGCGTGGATCAGTACCGCTCATATACGTACCTACAAGAAACAAATAAATGTTAGAAGCTAAATGAGATTGCACAAATGATGTAAAATACAACTACCTACATTCCTAAGTACAAGTATTTTAAGAGATTTCAATACGAACTACATACGAATGTATATAGAATTATAGATATAGTTTAGGTTAGAATCTAGATCCACTCATTTTGCTCCTTATGTAGTCTATATTGGAATCTCTAAAAATACTTAAATTTACGAATAGATGGTGTATAAGACAAGGGATGCAGCTAACCTTGACGGCAAACAACATCATCCGCCATTGTAGCCCTGTGTAAGTACATGGAAAGCCAATGTTAACTACAACATGGTTAATATCCACCAAAAATAGCAAATGGTAATAAAACGGCAGCATCTGTAGTGATACCTTCATTACGAAAGAGTAGCACGGTAGCAAAGGGACGGGTTAAAAGATGGATACAACTCTTAATTGCAATAGGCTTAACAACATCCTAATTCATGTTTTGTAAGTTTGTAGCCATTGAAATACAACTGTTTAAAAATGGATACAACTGTTAATTGCAACAGGCTTAACGGCCATTAAAACCGATACTGATAAAAATGCAATTGGCAGAGTTAAACATCACAACGTAGGTGCTGCCAGAGCAGATAATGGCCAAGTTGTCTAAAATAAGGTAGGGAAAATAGCTAAAACATGTTAGGCATGTTTACTACAAGATGCTTAAGACATCTACCATACAAAACATAGCCATTAATTGCAACTGGTATTGGTAAGATTGAACTGGTGAGTTCATACTTGGTAAGTCCTGAGAGGTAGTTGCTGAGGCACTTCATCTTGGCCAAAACCCGCCCAAAGTCAGCGGTGGCGGAGGCAAGCTCTTCATCCAGATCGAAGCGTTGATCAGAGCCCCCTACATGTGTACCTACAAGAAGCAAGTAAATGTTAGAAGCCAAACTGCAATTGCACAAATGATGTAAAATACTATAAGACATGGGATGCAGCTAACCTCGACGCAAACACCATCATCGCCCGTTATGGCCCAGCGTAAGTACATGGATAGGCATGTTATAAGTACAACAGGGTTAACATCCACCAAAAATAGCAAATGGGCAGCATATCTAGTATATCTTCATTGTGGAGAGTAGCATGGTAGCAAAGTTTGTTGCTGGTATTGGTGAAATTGAACTGAACAACCAATACTTGAACATCACATAGTGTGCAATACTGAAATAAACAAGGCACGAACATGCTTAATACATCAACCGTACAAAACATATCCATTGCAAGTGGTATTGGTCAGATTTAGCTGGTCAGATCATACCTGTTAAGTCTTGGGGGGTAGTCGCCGAGGCATTTCTTCTGGGCCAGAGCCTGCACCATGTCGGCGACGATGGAGGCGAGGTGTTCATCCGGGTCAACACGCACAACGGCCATTGCGCCATGGACCGCCATTAGCTCCTCGACCTCCACGTGATATGTGGTTGGGCTTGCGTGACGATGCTCTGGAGGTAGGGACGGTGGGGATTTGGAGGCATGAGGATGTTTCGCAGGTGCCATTTAAGCATTCAGGACGGGGCCGTGATAGAGATCGATGGGTTACCTGACTGGATCCGAGCAGAATGTAGATGTGGTTGAAGCTGTGGTTGCGGTGGTGGCGGTTTGAGCTGCCAGTAGGGGGAGGCGCGGGGGGGGGGGGGGGGGGAAGTTGGGGGTGGGGGAGATACTTAGGAAATTTGATGGGTGGGGATGTGGAGGGAGGAACAAATTCTGAAATCGTGCGCCTAATGAAAATTCGCTGCGAAACTTGAAACTTGGGCGGGGGAAACACACAACAGAGACGAAGCGCGTAAAATACTCGTGTGAGAGAAAAAAGAAAATTTGTAGATCCCGTCTCCAAAAAATGTACACGTGTAGTCGATTTTTTTAATCAATGGTACGCCTGGTTTATTAGGAACCATCACACAGGTAATAGACTTATGGATCATTAACGCAAAAAAAACGCACATGGGTACAACATAAGAAACGTATGTTTTGTGATCTTCTAATGATTAACGCAAAAAAGCGCACATGGTCACACATGCTAATGAACACTCAAAGCCCTCAAAGGATGCTCATTGTACGTTAGTACTACAAACTTAAAGTACTACTGGTAATTTTCTCTAATACTACAAACCTAAACTACTTCTCACATGCTACCATCGGGGCATGCTGGCCAGACGACGATGTTCTCCTTCCCAGCCTTGTAGGCGGCAGCCAACTGTGCTTCGATCTCCAAGCTCTCCTCATCATAGCGTGCGGCCTCTACTTTCTTGCGGCGGCGGGACTCTCTTTTCTTGACTGCTTTCTGCCTTTTCCGATCCTCCTGTGCGGCTTTGGCCGCCTCTAGATCCACCGCCCATTCGGCCATGGCAGCCTCAAAGTTCGCCCACGTAACTGTGTGGCCGCCGGCGGCGATGAACTGGGCGCAACAAGATGCCATCGCTTCCTTACCATGTGTGCGGTCGCGGGCGGCGAAGAACGCGGCGTCGCGGGATGGCATTGCTTCCTTACCAGTTATTGTGCGCCATGGTGCCATGAACGATGCTTGGAGAGAGCTCTGGGATGGAGGGTCCAGGCAACCGTATAGTGTGGTGGCTTTTAGGAGCTCAACGACAAATGACAAAGGGAATTGGGCTTCCCTTACAATTTTGCTCGTTCGTTATCGCATACGGTTCCTCTCAGTCGCTTCCGAAAACAGTGTGCGCTGAGGCTACTGTGTGTTTTGTTATGACCACTACAAAAAAATACACTTCCGTGATGATACGTGTTTGTCACAGTAGGTCACGTTTATTCTCATGCATGTACATCCATGACGATTTTATGACAGAATCAAGATAGTCATACATGTGATGTCGTAGAAGTGTTCTATGACATTACCAAAATTATCATCACGGAAGTGTCCACTTCCATGACGATAAATCACGCGTCATAGAAGTTCTTTCGTCAAGGGTGACCGACACATGGCATCCACCATAACGGAACGCCGTTAAGCTATCGGGTCCAGTTTTGGATTCGATAACCCGTTAACAGCCCCGACCAATGGGATTTTCCACGTGTAAAATCACCATTGGCTGGAGGAAACACGTGTTGGCCCACCGTTGGGACAGATGTCATCCACTCATTGGACCCAAGGCGCCTATGATACGTCGACACATGGCACAGCCCAACAGAGGCCCATTCATGTGAAAAAGCCGACCCGTTTGACTTGGTCAAAAGGTGGCGGGCCGGCCCATGGAAAGCCTGTTAACGACATGTTCGCATATAGCCCATTTACAGCCCGCTAACTCACGTCCCGTTATGGCCTAACGAAATTAGGCCCAGTAGCGCCATTTGGGCCGTCCAATATGATTCCAGCCCGTTGTAACTTCCGGCCCATGACATCTTTCGGCCCATATGAGTCCCTTTGTAACTCTTGGCCCATTAACGGCCCGTGGTGAAACCGGCCCGTAATGAACAGTGTATCACTTTATACCCATTAGAGGCCCATTATTCCATTGGGTCGTTTCTAGCCCGTGTTACCTTTTGGCCTTCTCATGGCCCATTTATTCTTGGGCTCATTTCCAGCATTCGGTTACTTACGACCCATTACTGGCCTTTTCTGCTTGTGGGCCAAATTCAGCCCATGGATACAGTCTGCCCGTTTGTGGCCTGTTAATCTGTTGGGCCATTTTCATAGCATCATCAAATAGGGCCTATTAATGGCCCGTTATGGTCAGCCCATAAAACGTATGATTTCCACTCTAGCCCGTTTATGGCCCATTATACGGCCCATACAAGGCCCATAGATGAGACGGCCCGTAGAAGGCCCATGGATCCTACGGGGCATAGAAGGCCCATGGATTCGACGGCCCATTGAAGGCCCATGGATCCAACGGCCCATAGAAGGCCCATGGATCCGACGGCCCATAGAAGGCCCATGGATCTGACAGCCCATAGAAGGCCATGGATCGTCTATCCCGTAGATGGCCCATGGATCGTACGGCCCGTGGAGGGCCATGGTCACTACAACATTTGAGCGAGTTGGCCCCCGTTTGAATGATATATCATATTCAAAGAATTATCCTACTCTATACTTTCACCTCTAAAAAACATACACTATACAATAAAGAGACCAAGGCAAATTACAGCCGACGTAGAATAATCCTACACTATACAATAAAGAAAATACAGCCGATTATACCCACTGGGCATTATGGTTCAACACCAGTGATAATAAAGCATACACAAACAACAAATTACATACACTGGGCAAATACAACTCATACATCATGGATGCGCATCAACTTAACTTACCATTTGAACTATAATCTCTTCAGAAAATAGGATTGGCCGGATTCAGACATCACAAATTTCAGTCTGCAAAAGCTCCTATTCCTTCATGGTTACCTTAGTGCCTTGTTTCATTGTTTTGACTCCTGCATCTAATACCTGCATGTCCAGTCTCAACTTGTTGATTGTACGTTGAGAATCATGTACACGTTGTCTTGCCACCTCTAGTTGATGCTCGAGAACATCAACACGTTCCAATTCCAATCCATAATCATTCGGTAACGACCATGCTGCACTGCTCGCAGATCTTTGTGTTGATGTCACTTCATCCTGAAATGTTTCTATAAGTACACATGACCAGGGCAAAAATATAGTTTTTTGATTGGGTGGGCCAAAATATAGTTACAACAGTGAAGCGAGCAAGACAGACTATTTTGTACATGGAAAAATAGAACTAACAATAATGTTAAATGTCATGAATCATAAGCAGGTGATATTTTAAAAATTATAAAAAAGGTAGTCTGTGCAGCCTGCATACAGAAATTTCTCTTAGCTCACCAGAGGAGCATGATGTTGGGGCCAATCCAAAACACAGACAAGTTACAAATTTAGATAGCACCTTGCGTATAAGTAAGCAAGCAGCTGGCCATTCTGTAGCTCAATTAAAGTCTTAGGGAGCATAATGAACATCATAGGGTTTCATACAAACATACTACATCAAGCAAAACTATGCAATCATTAGCCTATTATAGTTGGTTAATAGACTTCAAAGCTTGAGGCACACTTCGGCAGAGTAATTAAATGGTAAGGCCTTTAATTATGTCAACTAATAGTTATACAAGTACCCAACATCAGGCATCATTCTTTGGGCATCTCATTAACCGAGGACAAATAAAGCAATTGAAAAGAGCAAATTAACTATGCCTGAAACAAACAAGGAATTGAACTGTTGAGTTGGATACAGTGACTTACCTTAACAGGTTGAAGAGGCTCACCGCAACTCCTACTTCTCTTGCAAGGCTCCTTCCTAACATCTTGTACTTGGAAATCCTCAACCTTATCTTCATTGCACCCCCTCTGCAAGGTGACACAAACTAGTTACTCATCTCCTTGGAAGATAAATATGCATACTTTCCAGTCTATGAACACAAAAGGATGAGATTATAACAAAACAACACCACATAATGAAACATGCCACATATCTTGCACTTGCACACAATGAGATGAGCATTTACTATGTCCGCACTATGTAAAAACTAGGCATACCTTTGAGCTGGATCTCCAGGTACTCTTGGAGAGCCTACTTTAGTGTACAGCCAAACCTTTATGTCACCTATGAGTTAGACAAGGCCCCACTACAACAGCCCTTAGTGTTTAAATCATTGACAAGCTTTGTTAGAGTGTTAGGTCAAGAAAAATAAGTAATCAAAGCAAACAGTCCTAGTATGGCTGGCTGATGTAAACAAGCAATTGAACAGATGTGTGAGCAAATCTTACATATAGGAAAAGAAGCAAAGAAGGAGGCTTAAAGACCATCACTTGACTGACCATATTTAAGGGGCATTTAAACATCATGTCCAATGTATGAACTAACATAAACATTGCATATTGCAAATTCTACAATGGAATGCACACGTATTAGGTTATGCCATGTATGATGATGCCTAAATTTACACTATAGCAGGCAGGAGTGATTCATCATTGCACACACAATTGAATTGTAGGTTAAGAGCCAGTTCGATTCCGTCTTTTCAGGGCTTATTATCAAAATAAGCCATAAAAGATGCAAAGAAGTCATTTTTGAGTTATGGGCTTCGGATTAACTAATTTCGCTTTGGAGGGGGGGTGTGTTTCGGTTAGAACCTCACTAAAAATTGAAGGGAAGGGGAATAGTGATATGATTCTGTTGTCTACCTATATTACACTCAAAATGCAACTGCTCACGCCCGTGTCACACCTGACCCTCAAGTAAAAACAAACACGCAAGCGTTTATTGCCCCGTCCGCTTGCATCCCCTCTCCCCTTCCCCTCTACCTCGATCCCCTGCTTGCAGCACTAGGGTTCCTCCAGCGAGCCATCGCCACTGGTCCCATCTGGCCTGGTCCTCGACGATGCTCTGTCCAGCTAGGCTACATGGCCGGCGGGTAGGGGCAAATCTCCCTGGCTGGTCCTTCATCTGGCGCCGCCCCTCATTCTCATGGTCTCCAGCAGCTGCTCCACTGTGGTTCGTCCAACGCACTACTCCGGCGAGCGCTGCACAACTACGGCTGGTCCCACACTATGGCAGAAGGCACCTTATTCCCCCTCCCCTCCTCCCAGGCCGTGGCCTTGAGGTGCTGTTGAAGGATGAGCTCATCCAACAAGGTGAGGATCTCCTCTGATTTTTTGCAAAATTTCATTCTGATCCACTATACGATGAATTGCTATGAGCTCCTTCTGCTGCTGCTATATGATGCATTGCTATGAGCTGCTCCTGCTGCTGCTATATGATGAATTGCTATGAGCTGCTGCTGCTATATGATGAATTGCTATGAGCTGCTGCTACTGCTATATGGTGAGTTGCTATAAACTGCTCCTGCTGCTGTTGTATGATGAATTGCTATGAGCTGGTCCTGCTGCTCCTATATGATGAATTGCTATGAGCTGCTCCTGCTGCTGCTATATGATGAATTGCTATGAGCTGCTCTTGCTGTTGCTATATGATGAATTGCTATGAGCTGTTGCTGGTATATGATGAATTGCACACTTCTGCTGCTATATGATGAGTTGCTATGAGCTGCTGCTGCTATATGATGCTTTCAGGTGCTGCTGCTATATGATAATAACCAACCACTTGGACCATTGAATTTCAATAAGTAATTGTTCTTCATTTAAATGTGGGTCATGTGTTCTTCGTTTAAATTAGGCAATGGGATCTCTATGGAAAACATTGACCAAAGTAGATTGTGCCAAATAGATGGTATCTTTGTATTTGCATTTTGAGCAAATAGTGATGGTCTATTTTCCTATCATATTAATTACTGCACTGGGTTCAATTTGTGATGTTTGCAAGTCAAATTAATTTTCATGTGGGCAGCAAAATGAAAAAATATAATGCAATCTAGACTTTTCACTGATCATACCAAAGATAAGCAGAAAACACAAGGAAAATAACTGGTTGGCTTATTACATGGAGCTTATATTCACAGGTGCTTATTTCCTTAGGATAACTCGTAATAACTGTCCCTAAGAAACTTGGCCAATAGAACTGACATACAAATAACATGTCATGATGATTACAATGGAGGAGTGACGTACCATAGCACACTGTATAGGCTCACCGCTGCCTCTCCTTTTTTTGCGATGTTCCATGAAATTGCCACATACATCTTGTACTTTTTCATTGTGTAACCCTATCTGCAAGCTAACACGGCTAATTTCATACATGTCTACATGATAATACATTTCATATCCCTTGCGCATATTTAAACCACCAATTAATGATTGTGTGCGTAGCATAAACTAGCCATGACTCTGTGTGCTGGACTAGCAGGCACTCTAAGGGAGCCTAATGTAGTGCATTGGAATTCCTACATGCCACCTATGATTTTGTGTAATGTACTGCCTCTGTTCCTAAATATATTTCTTTGTAGAGATTCCAGTATGGACCACATACAGATGTATATAGATGCATTTTCGAGTGTACATTCACTCATTTTGCTCCGTATGTAGCCTATAGTGGAATCTCTAGAAAGAATTATATTTAGGAACAGAGGTACGAGGTAGTATCATGTATGACATCTACATATCTAATTTAGCAGCCAGTAGTAGAAATCATTGTCTGCACAAAGGGATTACTGGTCGAAAATCCTAGCAAAGCACGCTGGCAGGCACAAAACAATACAAGAGAGAGAGAGAGATGCACTTACAAGACCATAGCAATGCCTCAGTCCAGGATCTTGCTTGGCCAAGCTGTTAGATCCAGAAGAAACATCATCCTTGTAGTTTTTGCCAGCTGCATAACAGGTAACACCATCCTTAACCCAACCTAGGCCATGGCGGGTGCTTGGCATCTTGCCAGACGGTGGGAATCAGGTTAGAAACGTCAAGGGTGATGACGTCACGCTGGCTGTCAGGGTCCGGTAAGGAGATCTAGAACTGTCGAGTAGGGTGTTTGTGGAGTGGATCCGGTAGGATGGACTACGGTGTGGGCGAAGCGGATCTGTGGCCATGGACAAGGGCGTAGGTGAAGCTGCTCCGATGGTTGGGTTAAGGATGGTGTCGATGATGTGGATCTGCGGCCGTGGACGGGGCGTCAAAAGCTGCTCCAGTAGGTTGGATGAGGGTGCGAGGAAGCGGATTTGAGGCCGTGGACTTATGTGTTGGCAAAGCATCCCTGATAGGGTTGAGAATGGTATAGGCGAAGCTACTCCGGTAGGGTTGACAATGGTGTCGGCGAAGCGGCTCCGGTAGGGTTGAGGAAGGTGTCGGCGAAGAGGATCAGAGGCCGTCGATGGTGGCATCGGTGGGGCGGTTCCGGGGGTGTGGACGAAGCGTCTCCGGTGGGGAGTACGAATGAGCCGTTGTGGATGCGCGGTGGTTGACAAGAGTACCGGCAAAGCTGATCCAGCGCCGTGGACAAGGCTCGCACTAAATGGGCTGTGGTACAGTGGTGGATGAGCAGTCTACTTGTTTCTAGGGGAGGTGGGAGGGGGAGATGCGGCCGCAGAAGTAGATCCGGTGAGGTGGACGCTGCTGGCAGTGAATGGGCTCTGGTACGCCGATGGATGAGCAGTCTAGGGTTTCGAGAGGGGAGGGGAGAAAGGCCGATGAAATACGGACGATGTGATGTAAGATGCTCTGGTGCTATGGAGTTAGTTGTTTTTGCGGGAGGGGGAGAGGAAAAGGGGGTGCCGTGTAGTGGGGGGAACCGGAAGTTACTAAAGCAGCCCCGACCTATTATGTAGATGAGGGCAGTATTGTAACTGTTGGTCTCCATGCACCAAGGACAAAAGGGGAATTTCGCATGCTAAAGACTAAGGTGGCGGAAATTTTAGAAGGAGGCGGGAGATTTCGCCGCCCGCAGGATTGTTCGTATCCAGTTTCAACTAATTTCGGACCGTTCTAGCGGGAAGGTCATGCTAGACTACACGGAGCAAGCGTCAGCAGTTAATAATTGGTGCGAAGTCCACCCCAAAAAAGACAATAACTCAGGATGATGCGCCGATAACTTGGACGTTCACACGGGCGCGGCCAATCGTACGGGTGTAGTGGCGCGTTCACAAAAAAGGTATCAAATGCTCAACCTATGTATTTCTTGTGTAAATAGATAATTTAGTGGCATTGGTTATTTACTTTAAGCATAATGCATTGACGTGTTAGTGTAGAGGCGCACAAAAAGAAATGGATATTGTAGTCCGCTACTTAAAAGTGTTACCTCATATGATTACATAGCCTCCATTTCATAAATTGCGTACCCGTTGAATTCATATATGAATATTACATATATTACTTCATAATAGAACCTTAAATCATCCAAGACTAATGAATTTGAATGCAAGAGTAACAATGGTGCACGTACATGATAGCTACATTGGTTGTTTGAAGAAACATCACTGTAACTTTGGCATGCACAACTGAAACGGTTTATTTAAATAGAAAAATGTGATATGTGAGTGTCCAATCTTTATAACGTTGAATCGATATTGTACCTTTGGCCATGATACGAAGTAGATATTGATTTATGTTCAAGCGATGCACGTCCATGATCGCCTGATAGTGATACGTGAATGAATTGTGCAATCTCTCACACATACATATCTCATTTTCCTATGGGCATCAGAATCACACACATGCACTTCATGAATTTCTCTCCCTCCATCAAGGTTAGAATTCGTCTTTCTACCCTGTCCCACAAGTCTCTCACACTGAAACACACACTCTCTCTCTGTCTAACACACCCACCCCTTTAATTCCGCCCACCCACAACCACTAACGTCTCAAAGTATAATAATATCTCTCACACATATGCCTAATGTTAACTCGAGTTCCGGAACCATATGAATACATACAATGGGATTCCAGCAGAGCACCTTTTGTTTTGAGATTTCTCTCTCTCTCTCTCTCTCTCTCTCTCTCTCACACACACACACACACACACACACCCGCGCGTGCACACACATTGTTTCTCGCTTCATTTTTCTGGCACTTGCGTGCACATCGTTTGTTTATCTTCGTGATGCTTTAGGTATGCCTTGCACAAATGCTATCAACCTATCCCTTAATATAGCTACATATGTGTCACAAAAACTCCTTCTCCCTACTAGCAAGATGCCCATGCGTTGCACGGAACATCAAGATGCATTTGTATGAGTAGTTTATCTTGTGGGAGAAAAGGATGAATAAGGGAATGCCTTATTTGCAAATGTGGAGAGGGGTGTGGGTATCTTGTTGCAAAATTTCCATAGTTTCCTTCCTATCCATTGGATATAAATCGGATGGCCTATATTGCAGGATGGCAGGAACACCATCATCACCAACTCTGTTTTTTATAAGAGTAGACATATGAAAGTGTCACTGCCCCCCCACACCCACGCACCCCAACACCGAAGGAGTAGGGTGACACCTCGATCTTGATACTAATCTATCTACTGGCTTCTCTCTCAAACACACACACACACACACACTACCCGACACCGAAGGAGTAGGGTGGCACCTCGATCTTGATAGTAATCTATCTACTCCTCCAAACACACACACACACTCGCTAGTTGTGCCTCTGTGCCTACCGCACACACTCTCGATACGTCTTTCTCTCCCTCCCCTCCCCTCCACCCCAACAATGACAACAGAAGGGTGACAACTCGATCCGATCGTAATCTGTCAATTGGTTTCTCTCTCAAACATTGTGTCTCTGTGCCTCGCTCAGTAGCCCCATTGATATGTAGACTTCTCGCGCATGCACAACTGTAGTGATGATGATGCTGAACCCAATGTGCCTCGTTTTTACCGGCCTCATGTGATAGTTTTCATCCTGTTTTCTATTAATTAACAAGGCAACCTTTTCTTTATTACTACTAGTGAATCTGAAGTCATTCGGGGTAGGCATCAAATATATCACTTCAACCCAATTATCGCAATAACTATTTAAAAAGAAACTAGCTAGATGCCCGTGCGTTGCACGGAACATCAAGATGCATTTGTATGAGTAGTTTATCTTGTGAGAGAAAAGGATGAACGAGGGAAGGCCTTATTTGCGAACGTGGAGAGGGGTGTGGGTATATTTTTGCAAAATTGCCATAGTTTCCTTCCTATCCGTTAGATATAAATCTGACGGCCTATATTGCAGGATGGCACACACACCATCATCACCAACTCTGTTTTCTACTCCCTCTGTTTCTAAATATTTGTCTTTTTAGAGATTTCAACAAGTGACTACATACGGAGCAAAATGAGTGAATCTACACTCTAAAATATGTCTACATACACATCCATATGTGGTAGTTCATTTGAAATCTGAAAAAGAAAAATATTTAGGAACAGATGGAGTATAAGAGTAGACATGGAGATATATCTCCAGCATGGTCTACAACAAAAATTTGTTGGACTGGTTAGCGCCGGATGCTCGCAACGCGATGACATGAGTTCGAATTCTGTCTTTAACTTTAGATTTTTATATTATATATTACGAATTTAATATATACTTATTTCGCTATTGTACTGACAGTGGAACCCACAGAGTACTTAGAATACAAGATTAAGGATGGACTTGTTTCTTTTTGAATTTTTGTACGAAGCTGTAGCCACCCTGCAAGTCACGTGTACACTGTACATGCAATTAAATTTTTATAGAGGGACAATCAGACACTAAATTAACTCAAATGGATTGGATGTCACTCTATTATTTCCAGCATAAGAGCATCTCCAACGGTAGCTGGCAAATTTCCTCCCGCTTCCTTCCGCGGAGGACGACATCAAACGCCAGCGGCATACATTTTCACAACTCTAACCAACCAGATGAAATTCGTGCAAACACAGACTGATTTCATATAAGCATGAAGGATTTGTATAAAAAAGCTGGATGTTCATATAAACATGATGGATTTCATTACATTTACATGAACTAAGCGGTGCCAATCCAGCTCTCTTGGTATAATTAATACTCCTTCCGTCCAGAAATACTTGTCCTAGAAATGGAAGTATCTAGACTTATTTTAGTTATAGATACATACAATTTATCCATTCTTAGAACAAATATTTCCCACCAGCTGGAGAGGGAGTACATAATCTAAAGGGCCGCCCGTGGATCCCTTTGTCTTCCTCATGTCCGTCAGACACTTGCGGGGTCGATGAAGGTCATTGGAAGAGACGAAGCAACAAAGAAACCACCTGAATGCGCAGTCGTCGCCTCGACAGTGGCCTTCATGGGACTCAAGTGGCGGCGGCCTCCCGTGTTCTACTTCTCCTTGATGATGGCGGCGGACACGGAGAAGCTGGCCACCGACTTGTCGGTCTCCACGCACCCGGCTTCTGTCATTGGCTGCATGGCACTGCCGCAGGCACGGGAGGCGCGACCACAGACACAGGAGGCACAGCCACCGCAGACACTGGTGGCCCGATACGACGCGGCAGCGACGATGCCCGTACCGGCGTGCTCGCCGCTGTGCTGGCGTGGCGAGTTGCTGAACCACGCGCCTGCTTGGGGCAGCAACTGGCTCGGTCGGGCCAAGCGAGGTTGGTGAAGCACCGAGCGGCTTGTCCGTATCCGGAGGGCTCAACAGGCCACCCAGTCGGGTAATATGCCGGAGAACGTCTCCTTGGAAGCCATCGGAAGAGTGGAGAAAATGGTGAAGGAGGATATGGGGGAGCGGCAGAGGGGTGTGATTCTTGCCTGCTGTCTCCCTGGCCTCATGTAAATAGAGGGCAGACGATAGGAGCTTGGCCGGCGTCTAGCCTCATTTAAACTAGGCGGACGGGAGGAGCTCGGCCGGTTTTGCGTTTAATTCCGGCCCGCTCATGAACGGACGTGTGGTCGGAGTAGGTTTCTCGGTTTGCATGCGAGTTTAACGGAGGGGTTTGGTGGAGGCAAGGAGGCGTGTTCAGCCGAGCGTGCAGTAGGCGGCGCATTACTATTCAATTTGACAACAGGCGGTGCAGTTCCCGATACGACTTTAATGGAGACAAGGGAGGGAGTAGCGGTTCCCGAAATGTTGAACGACCAATGCATCCTCCTTCAATTAATGCATGAGGGAAGTAATGGGAGGACGACCGAGAAAAGAGGCCGCACGATGTGAATGCAACACAGTTTGCCCTCATATGAAGTCGCCCCTCCATTCCAATGCATCTACCACATCGTACGCACCTAAGTATTTTCCTAAGCACCTACACTAAGCGCAAAAGAGCTCACTCTAGACCCATGGCGGCGATGCGTGCGAGTGGCCAACGGCTGTGCCAGATGGTCCATGACGCCGGCCTGCGGCATGGCGCCGAGGATCGTCTCTGGACGGTGTTGGAGACCGGCTGGTGGATGGCCGCCGTCGACAACAACTATGACTCTCAGTTGGACCAGATGATTGTTGCCACCACCAACATGTTCATCGTCCTCAAGAAGCTCGCGGACGACATCGCCTTACTCCTCCAGCTCGCGCGCCCGTGCTCCTCATTGCCTGCCACCCTAATCAGACTCCATGGCTGGAACCTCTTTCAAGCACTGGTGGCCCTGTGACTGCACGTCGACACCATGAAGAACATCCACCTGGAGGTCGCGGTCACCGCAAGGCGCCTCGCCCTGCAAGAATTCGTCGTCCTACACATCCACGTGTACGAGAAAATCATGTACATAGGTATCTATAAGGCCAGTGAGGACACTACGACATTGGCCAACCTCAACCGGCTGGAAGCCTTGGATGCCTTTGCTGAGAAGCACCTAGACCTTGCCACAAAAGCCACCACTCCTTAGCCGCCGGTCGGTGGCCCGGCGCACTAAGTTTAGGAGGAGGAGGAGGTCGTACGTTGATGGATGCATCTTTCTTCTTGCCTTCTGTAACCACCACTGCGATTTCATCATCGTGGCCTTAATTCTTATTGTGTTGTTGCATTCACGTTCCAGTCAATACCGACATGTGCGATCCCTTTGTTTAATTATATGCATCACTGTAACTAGTACTCCATCCATCAATTTATAAGGTGTGCTTACCTTTTCCATCAACTTTGTGCAACACGCGGGCATCTTGTTAGAAACACTAGAACATGTCAGACTGCATGTGACCAAACCGACGATGCGCCAACCTAGCTACTATGTACCCTGCTTATCTGGCGGAAATAGCCCCTCCCTAGCGTTTCCAATTGTTATTTCTATCTATCGATCGTGCCAAGGAGCAGAACCAAGTGTTACAATTTATACATGTTTCTCTACTCCTACTCCTATAAAAGACCCAGTTGGTGATGGTGGTGTGTCTGCCATCCATCGTTTCTGATCATTAGATCTGCATCTAACGGCTGTGAGGTAAGTTGTGGCATTTTGCAATAATAGCCCACTTCTCTGCTCCAATTTGCAGAAAACCCCTTATTATCTTGAAAGCAACCACATCCCTCCCTCGCCTCATCAAAACAGCCCGAGAAATATATTTTGAGTGAAAAGTACTCCCTCTGTTCCTCAATATTTGTCTTTCTAGAGATTTCAATAAGTGACTACATACGGAGCAAAATGAGTGAATCTACACTTCAAAATATGTCTATATAATCCGTATGTGATAGTCCATTTGAAATCTCGAAAAAAGACAAATATTTAGGAATGGAGGGAGTAATATATTAGGAGTATATCAAAACAAGCGTGATTTCTTTCAAGTTTGTGAGCAAGTACTACTATTCTACTACTTTGGATCCGTCGCAACGCACGTGCACATTGCTAGTAAAAGGAAAAGGCCTGCCAGGTTCGCGTCGCACCCCCACATGCTCGGTAATCGGGAGTACTCCACGGCCCGTCCGGCACGACACATAGCTTAGGGAAGGCGTGTTGCCTAGCATTTTCACTTTCATGTGGGACCACCATTGAGCAAACCGATTATTGGCAAACTGCACCCCGCCCGCCGCTGGGTTGGAAAACAGAAACGAGGGGAAGATCTAGTTGTAGCATGGAAGCCAAGAAATTTGGTGTCAGATGGGGCTCGTTGATAGAGTAGGAGCATTCCGTACTAGTACTACTCCTACTAGTACCATGTTTGTACTATAAAACTATTACTACCACTATACAACTAGTAGGTACGTGCACGACACAACATCGCAGGGACAAAAAACGGGAAGATCTTGTTTTGGGTGATTTATCTTTTTTCCAATCAACGTAGTATGAATAATATGACGTGGGGGGCACCCATGAAGCTTATGTGGCTTGGTTGCATGGCTATGAAAGGTTAGAGAAAAATAGATAGATAATGTGTTTAGAGTGCACTCCACTAAATAGATATACTTTGGATCCATTGCAAGGGGTCGGCACATCTATATCTATACCCCCTATATAGTGTGTGAAAAACTTTGAAAGTTGATCGTTGGATGAAGCCAATCCGACGGTACAAAGATGGCAAATCCGAGCACCACTCGCCGTTGCATATCATCTACATTCCACCATATTCTGCCACATGTAGAATCTAGAAGACTCCATGGTTGAACTTATTAATTCATGACTAAGGGGCTGTTTGGCTTGAGACTAAGTTTGCCAAAGCTTGCCAAATCTAAGGTTAGGCAAGTTTGACCAACTTAGGTGTGTGTTTGGTTCAAGCCACATTTTATGCAAGCCACACTATGGTCCGACATCACATACACACAAAAAGTGTGGCAAGACTCCCTTAGACTTGCCAACTTGTGGCTCTCATTTTGAAGAACTAACCTTAGGCAAGTTTGGCAACATTGTATGGCAAAGTGTGGCACTCCTAGGCCTAGAACCAAAAAGCCCCTAACTTTGCCACAACTAAGCTTAGGCAAAGTGTGGGGTTGTTTGGTTTATGACTAGGATTGCCAAAGATTGCGACACGTAAGTTCAGGCAAGTTTGACTAACTTAGGTGAGTGTTTGGTTCAAGCCACACCTTAGGCAAGTCAGAGGCTGTTTGGATTGTGACTATCTTTGCCATATATTGCCACACTTGCCACACTTTCCTTAGTTGAGTTGCTCAAATTGTTAGCCACACTTTGGCTTGCCTAAGGGAATATTGCCACATTTTTTTTGTCTATGACATGTGGGGCTCACTGCTCATAAAAAAATCCTTGCCTTAGGTGTGGCTAGAACCAAACACCTACCTAACTTGGTCAAACTTGCCTAAGGTTGGGTGTGGCAAAGCGTGGCAAGGTGTGGCTAGGAACCAAACAGCCACATGACATACACACAAAAAATGTGGCAAGATTCCCTTAGGCTTTCCAACTTGTGGCTCTCATTTGAAGAACTAAGGGGCTGTTTGGTTCTAGGTCTAGCATTGCCACACTTTGCCACATTTTTTTGCCAAGCTTGCCTAAGGTTAGTTCATCAAAATGAAAGCCACAAGTTGGCAAGTCTAAGGGAATCTTGCCACATTTTTTGTGTGTATGCCATGTGGGGTCCAAGTGTGGCTTGCCTAAGGTGTGGCTTGAACCAAACACTCACCTAAGTTAGTCAAACTTGCCTAGCTTTAGGTGTGGCGACATTTGGCAAAGTTAGTCACAAACCAAACAGCCCCTCACCTTAGGCAAGTTTGGCAACATTGTATGATAGTGTGGCATTGCTATGCCTAAAACCAAACAACCCCTGTGTCTGCCACAGAAAATGTGGCTAACAAAATGTCCACCAGAAGTGTGGCAAGATTTGGCAAGAAGTTGAGTCTATGACATGTGGACCATGTAGCTAGAAAAGTATGGCAAGCCACAAGTGTAGCAATGAACCAAACACATGCCTAAGATATTGTGGCATGCCTAAGCTTAGGCGTGGCAACCTTAGGCTGCAAACCAAACATCTATACCTCTATATAGTGTGTGAATAAGTTTGAAGTTGGTCGATGTATGAAGCCAATCCGATGGTACAAAGATGGCAAATCCGAGCACTACTGGCCGTTGGATATGATCTACACTCCACTAGATTTTGCCACATGTAGAATCTAGAAGACTCCACATGTAGAAGCATAATCACAAACCACCAGAATCTCATGCGTGCAATGCACGTGTACCTTACTAGTAGTTGGTAGTACTAAGAAACAAATTCTGAGTTTGGCACGAGATCGTACCGCGGGAGCACCACAAGGCCTGCCGCAGGAGTTACATTTCCCTCTCGGGGCCCACGGGGCCGAATTCAGTGGCTTAGTGCCCGGCCTATGAGTCAATGACATGCGGACCTTAAATGCAGCTGGCCCACATGTCATTCTCATGGTGGTGGCGTGGTTCGCGACTCACTCGTTCAAGATGAACCGGTCGGTGGTGGCTTGGCCATGGCGAGGGTGCCACAGCTAGGCGTCAGGGCGTTACGAGGCATAGATGGCCACACTGGCGGGTACTACCTATAGTACAGAAGTACTCCAGCTGAGGATTGATGCCCGGGATGAAATGTGTCACAGTCGCTGGATGAAAATTCGATGGTGCGGGAGTACGGATCGGAGCACAGCAGCGGAGCAGGCAAACCACGTCCAATCGGGTGTGGCTGTGGTAGAAAGTTGATGGTCGCCGCAGTTAAGCTGGCCCGCATGTCATGCACACAAAGGCAGAGGAGCGGTGGGGCCAAGAGGGATGTGGCACCCATCGGGGGGATGAGGATCCCCTGACGTGAACAATCCTACCATTCTGTCACTGACATGTGGGACCCCCAAGCGTGGGTCCCACCTGTCAGCGAAGGAAAGGCAGTGATAGCCATGTCAGAGGATCCATGTCCGCGTCGGGGGATGTCGTGTCGTGGGTTGGAGCGGCGTCATGGGAATCACGTGTGGGTGTGGCAGTGGTAGAAACAAGAAACGTGATGGTCGCCGTGGTTCAACTTCCATGGACAAGCTGTCATGTCTGCTGACACATGTATATCAAAACTAGAGTGTTTATATTTCAAGCACGTGAACAAGTATTACTCTACTACTTAGGAGATTGCAACACACGGGTTAGCACATTGGTAGTAGTAGTGTCTATCTCTATCTCTAGAGGCCTTCCCTCGTTCATCCTTTTCTCTCACAAGATAAACTACTCATAAAAATGCATCTTGATGTTCCATGGAACGCACGAGGATGTTTCCTTGGGGGTCTCTCCAGCGCGGCGTGGCCGTAGTTGCAAGTTAACGCCCCTTGAGATGCCGACGTTGAGGGGCACTCGGATTTCCTCCTATGAGAAGGTAAGATGAGTTTGATCACGTAGTAAAGGCATTCTAAAGACTACTTCCGTGTCCATTTCCTAATTCTCCCCCTTCCCACTATTTCACAGGTTAGGCTCGGTGCGAGTGGAGATTGGATTGCATATATACGGGAGGGTACCAACATCAATTTGCACAACATTTACAACAGTGACACCGTTCCCGTAGAACCTTTGTCCCACATTGGGATCATCCATGCAACATGCCACCGCATGAATTGGTACGATAGAACCATGGTGAGATTGAATAAGATAGCACGAACCTTGCACATGGCGGTCAAAGGTGGACCATGCTGCCTGCAGCCGATTTGTTGTCGTACGAGTACGAAGACGTTGTGCTCCTTTCTAACCGCATCTTCGCAGTGACAAACCAGGGGACTTGTTTCATATGGGACACATCCTACGATATAATCCCTCTCTCCTAGTTTATTTGTTTTGAATCTTTTCATTTTATAAGTTCCAAATTCAAAATTAGAGCTCCCCATCACGTGTTGAGATTACAATGTCCATTAAATCGTTGTGTGCATGTATAGTAAAGTAACAAATCTCGAGTTTGGCACGAGTTCGTGCAGCAGTAGCACTACAAGGCCTGGCGCAGGAGTTAGATTTCCCTCTCAGGGCCCTCGGGACTGAGCTTCATCGCCTTACTACACCTGCCTTTGAGTCAATAACATGTGGACCTGATAGGTGACTGGTCCACTTGTAATGCTTCCGAAGGTAGAGGGGCAGTGGGGCCGAGAGGGGTGAGTTGCAGGTCGGGGGACGTGTGGTGTCATGGGTTCGAGCGGCGTCATGGGAATCGTGTGTGGCTGTGGTAGAAACTTGATGCTCGCCGCATTTAAGGTGGCCCACATGTCATGCACACAAAGGAAGAGGGCGGTGCGGCCGAGAGGGGTGAGGCGCACGTCGGGGGACATGGTGACGTGGGTTGGAGCGGCGTCATCGGAATCACGAGTGGCAGTGGATGAAACATGATGGTCGCCATAGTTGAACTTCTATGGACAAGTTGTCATGTCTACGGACACATTCATTGCATACCGATCACTGGAAGGAGTAGTATAGAAAGCTAGGCGAATAAATAGTTCCTTATAGTCAAGCGGACCCACGCTACTACTTGTTCCAAAGACATGCACACCATCGAAATAGTCCATCTATATCAATATACACCGAGAGGGAATAATTTTTTTTACAAGAGAGGAAATACTTCATCCATCCATAATGCCCTCCTGCTGGTGCAACCTTTTCTTCTTCTTGTTGTTCTCATTTTCTGTGGGAGACGGCTTCGCAACAAGCTCTTTGGACCTTGCAGCTATCTCGGAACTCACACGGGCATCGAGGGCAGCATATTTTATCCGCTCATACATCAAGGGATAATTCTCCCATCCAGACGACCTTAATGCCACCGTCTCGTCACCCTTCTGAAGATTTGTACCGACCACAAAATTTGCTACGTCAAATAGGGATGGTGTCTGTTTATCACAATCTTCTACAAGAATTTTGATTCTGGTTTTTAGGTCAGCGATGCTTTTCAAATCAAGGTTGTACAGCTCCAGCTTCTGTTTGTCCCCTTTGATGGCTGCCCCACAGAAGTATATGTCCTCCCGCGACAAGAAATCGTGAAGCTCAACTGGTATGGAGGGCACGTGTATGATGTGATACACCAAAACATCATCTTCGAGGCACAGCTGAAGGACGTTGGCACGTTGGATCTTCCCAGTGGCACACTCCGTGTACTCTGCATCGAGACTGATGACCCTCGTCTCTACCTTTTCAAGGGAGTTGGATACATTGTTGATCCACTTCCGAACAACCCTTGGGAGGACGGTGACGGTGGCAACTATGCTCAACGAGCCTTCGACGAGGACATGTTGGACGCTAAAAACCCGCATCTCGATCTCTTTCGCCATTTGGAACCGCTGGAACGGAGGGATATGGTTTGGAGAATTAGGATTAGATGGCTAGTCTAACTGAAGTAGTAGATGATTATGTAAAGAGGTTAAAACAATGTGAACCCAGTGGGGTTTGGATGCAAATGAAGACGAAGGGGAGGTGAAGAAGCCGAGGAAAATCGGTTCCCGATGGAGAAGTAAATGGGAGAAGTGGTGTGCAGGCAGTTGATTAGAAGGCTAGGTGGACTAAACGAAAAGGCTATGCGGGTAGACTGAGGAGTCATACATGTTCGTGTACGTGCCCATCCTTCCTGATAGGTGGGACCTATGCAAACAGATAAAAAAATGTGCCATAGCTAGTTCAGATGGATATTGGCACATGCGCGGGACACAACATTCTATGGTTAAGGAATACACGGTTATCCTCATAAAAAAGAAAAGGCCCATCTTCGTGCTTCCGCATGCATGGGAATTTGGTTCTGCTCGCAATATGGATGATTGCTGGAGGATGAAGTGAACATGCATGGTCGCACAGGAGACCTATTTCCTTTATACAGTACTGGAGTACTCATGTTCCTGCTACTACTAGTAGTAGTACAACTATGGTACACTTGATGGTCAAAATAATATTCATCCGGTCCTCACAGTGAAGTGACAACACCCTGCGCCTGACACTAGTCCAGGCGGCGTGTTCGGGTTACCAAAGTCAGCCTCACCCTGTGCATTGTGCAGTCTGTCACCGCCGTTGTACAGCACATTAGCATGCCTCGCCTCGTCTCCCTCTCCCCTCCCATAGCACCACTCTATCTCGATCTCCATCTCCATCTCCATATCACTGTGCCCCCGTGTACCGTCGCCTTGCTCGCCTCCCCCAGTACCACTATTCCCTCGCTAGCCGCTCCAGCACCAACAACCTTCTTCCCCGTAAATCAAGCCCCCCAAAACCCCCACCTTCCAAACCTCACCATGGCTGAACGCAAACCGCGTAGCATCCATATGAGCCGCGATTGGAGCAATCTCCCTAGTGACATCCTTGACTCTGTTGTTCGTGTATGGATATGTTGAGCATCGTGCGGCTGGCTGCATGCTCGAGGGACATGCACACAACCATCGTCAAAGCGAGGCCTAAGCTTTTCAAGACACCCTGCTTGCTACTATGTGGTCTTGCGAGATTGGCTCACCATGATACGGAGGCGTACATGATGCCCCTCGACTTCAATCTGATCTCCATTAGCCGAAACTTCTTTGCATGTATGTAGTGGGTTGCCGTACATCATTTCCCTCGACTTCGATCTGATCACCATCGCCTGAAACTTCTTGGCAGGTATGTTCCGGGTCAGCATGAACTCCCACTGGATGGCTGCCTTCAGAGAAGACGGTAAAAAGTTGGTGCTTGTGAACTTCCAGACCTCCCATGAGATTATCCTTCCTCCGTTGGATTATATAGACTTTTGCCATCATAGTCCAAGTCATCTAGATTACCTCGTCAGTTGGACAGACCTTGTTTTGCAGAAGATTGTAATCTGCCAAGTGCCCACATGACATGCGAATTAAAGAGACTTCAAGCTAAGTGCCTTGTTCGACCATGGACTCGCCTATCTTTGGGCTGGTGCCTTCTTTAGCTGGAGACAACTCAGCTCGCAGTGGATCATTGTCAAAGTTGATACACACTTTTGTGATGCTATTGAACACAATGGCATCATCTATGCGATCGACAAAGCAGATGGCACCATGTATTGTTGGGACGACGCGTGTAAGTTATTTCCGTCTCATGTTAATGATGATTCCATGACACTGTTTGAACTTCTTGTGATGATTGGCATATCCCTGTTGGAGAAGAATTTGAGTAGAATTATGGCAATGTATTAGAGACGCCGTAAATCAGCTATATTTTGAATGAGTTAATTCATGCGATTGTGACCATGTCATTACAGCCAATTTGTACCCCTGAATAATCAAACGGTTAAGAATATATGGATATTCTCCTTATTTTATAGTAATATATACATTACTACTAAATATGAGTGTGTATCAATGGCCATGTTAGTTTCCTCATTTTCATGATGTAGAAACATGCAGCACACTGTTGGTTTCATCTAACTATACATTAGGGAAGTAAATGTGCATATGGAGAACTCTATATTTGGAAGTAGTGAAATCTTGTAATGCTTACCATGTGTACATACCTATATTCGCCCTTTAGCAATCAATGGCTAGAATAATATCCTCACAAAATTTTTGCCCACAGAACACGAGTATATAACAATGCATGGTATGTTAGTTACCTTGAAGAATTTGTTTGTGAGGACAGAACATGATTACATAACATGCATGACATGGTAGTTTCCTGTGAAGAATCGATTACAAGATAAAGTGAGTATAACCATGCATGGCGCTTCTATACTTTCGAACCCAGTATACATTTCCCTGTATTTTCCTCCCAGTTCCAACAGGGACATATCAATGATGTTTCTTGCATTATCCTACTCATACTTTGAACAATGCTAATCTTACATTAACAATTCCTGTCCTTTTTGATATGATGCAGTGTCCCTACAGTTACAGCCCTTTGTAATCACACCACCTTTGCCAAAACCAGGGAAGCACAACTAGTTCCTCGCTCGATTATACGACGACAAAAGACTGATGATCATTCGGACACATGAGCCAGAAAAGTTATATTGCAAAAACCCCACTATATACAAGCACCATGAAATACGTGAGTATCCGGACAATGGCTGTTACCTCTACGAGCAGGATACCAACTTGTTGGGCCCTTCAGGATTTTTTAGTTGGAGGCGGGTAAACAGCCTTGGTGCACAGTCTCTGTTTCTTAGACTCAATTATCCGATTAACCAGGAGATCACCGTTGGCAAGGACCTTGATGGCAGAGGGGGTCTGCTTGCTATGGAAAACTATGTATACACGGCGAGCCTAGGAGTTCGGGAGCAAACTCCCCTGATTGTCAAAGATACAACCTGCAGCCAAAAGAAGGTGAGATTGACAAAGGCATCCAGATTAACTTTGATCCTTGGATGTCTCAATTACGACAGGCAGTGATGTGGTTCAAGCCTTCAGGTTGATAGGTAATTGGGTTGTTGCGTCGAAAGGGTGGAGTACTGGTGTCTCCAGATCACTGGTCGCTGAAGCGGGGCTGCAAATTATGATGGTGTTGGATCATCTCTTTAAATGACTTTGTTGTCTTTGCTTCTTGTTCTGGATGGGTAGTTCTTTCTTTTGTTATGCATATTCCTTGTCATTTGGTCATCCTCGTCTATGTCACTCTTACTATGTAATAGGTGCGTCTGTTTAGAATGTCATTCTCGTCTGGATCATGAGAGTCTGAGCGCTGCAGATGGGTGCATCTTGGTTGTGTAGAAGGACTTCTTATGAACTATCATGTCTTGCTGTTTATGTCAGTAGTAGTCACTAGTCAGTGTTTGAATGTTGTATATAGGATTGTTTCGAACTGTTTATTGTCTCAAACTACTAGTGGGCTAAATGAGGGCATCACCATTCTCCAGTGTTCCAAGTATATCTCCTTTTTTCAAGTTATATAATTTGAGCTCAGTGTCTTTTTGATAATGTACACTTGTCTGGGCCAGTGAGGTGTCGTTGAATATGGGCCCAGTAGTAACGCAATGCCAAACGGGTCAATTATGACTCTTAGGCCGGGATCTCAAAAGATCCTCGAAAAAAAGGCCGGGCTCTCCGAAAAAGAAAGAATAAGGACTCTTAGGCCGACATGTGGGCGCCACCAGTGTTTTTGTGCACTTGCGTGCCGAGAGTATATTGGCGCGTGTTCGAAATTCATGCTACCTTTTTGATAAGTGCATTTCATATATATAATTTGGCACTCAAATTTAGCATCTATCATGATATATCCATCCATTCTTACTATGAACTGTGATATATTTGGATGAAAATCATATAAAAGATCATTTACTACTCAGTGGTTTGTTTTGCAGAAAAGTGCGAGAAGGCACTATAAATCTTCATGATTCCGACATTAAGGATAACTATAAGAGTTAAGGGCAGGAAAGAAGAAGAGGAACAATACAAGGAGCTAGAAGAGATGAAGAAAGGACTTGGGTGAGAAGAAACGAAGTAAGCAGAGGGGCAAGTTAAAGGAGAGAGGGACCTTCTTGTGAAGGAAAAAGAAAAGGAGAAGGGCCAATGTGCAAATGGGCAGATCTGATCAGAGGGGAACAAAATCCCTAGCGGCATCCTTCTTTCTCCTTGGGCCTGGCATCTCATCTCCCTCCTTCTCCCCTTCTTATCCACCACCAGCCGCCGCCACGGCCAGGCCGGCGTGGTGGTGCGCCTCCGCGCGCCACCAGCACCTCCACCATCACCCTGCGCTTCCCATCAATCCATCATCCAACCCGCCAGCACCAACATCCACCACGCACCACCACAACCAACCACACCATCCGTCGGCGCCGCCAGCCACGACCATCTCCTTCCACCCAGCGCCAGCAACCTCCATCCACCAGTGCAACCGCGCCTCCTCTCCCTGTTGCTTCCCCTTGCTACTCACACCTCCTCTCCCTGCTGCTTCCCCTTGCTACTCACGCCCTGGACCAGACAAGGGGATCATGGAGTCTGATCCCTAGCGAACTTCCCTACTGCTGCGCCTTTACCTTCAACCTACTGCTGCTCTTCTTTCCCCATGCCTCCGCTGCTCCTTCTCCATCTCCGTGCTGCTTCTCTCTTCTTTCCTCACGCCTCTGCTACAAGCTGCTGCTCCTTCTCTGAACCAACTGCTGGCTGGTATTACTTCTCCCCAAATCTGCCGCTGCTCCTCTTCTTTTGCTGCACCTTTTCTCAAACGCCCCTGCTGCTCCTAATCTGAACCATAAACTGTTGCTATCTCTCTTTGCCGTCTCCATATTCTCTGAATTTCTGTAATAGGAGATGTGTAATGCATGTCATATATCTTGTTTACTATATAATATTTGAAATTTCTATAATTTGAGAAGTAAGAAGACTTGTAATATTTCATATTTTGATAAGTGTTTGCAACCAACTTATTTGTTCAGTTTCATACCTGTATAATAAAGACTTGTTTTGTTGGATCTGACTAGTTGAGGCCTTGTTAATTAGGGAGATAATTGATCTATTAGAATTTGCTTCTGTGTATTTCTATTTTGCTAGCATATTATTGTGTTCACCCCTGTGTATTTGTTCCTTATTGCAGAAATTTATTCAGTTCTCCATGTGTTAGCTCCAGTACATGTGCTATATAAATATGAGTGTGTTTGTGATGTGAAAAATCTATCTTCTATCCTATATTCATGTTTCTTCCCTCTTTCATACGCTTGTTAGATACATATATGTGTTCATATCCTGCTGTTTCCTTTGTGTTAGCATTTTAGTTTCTCAAGTAATAGGAAACCACCAAAAAAAGACAATATAGACAATCTGAACCTCCCCTTTGCTTATTTTACATTTTCTTTGGCGATGATCTTCGGGAACTACCTTGTTTAGTTTAGGTTTATTTTCTTGCATTTATAATCTGAGTTGTGTTACCTAGCTTTATCTAAGCACGATCATTGACTTTCCAAGTCCCTGTGGAGAACACGACACTCGCAGTTTGGGCGTAAAAACCCCACTACACTTCAATTCATCATTTTGGCGCCGTTGCCGGGGACTAGTTGTTGGGGAACGTTGCAGAAAACAAAAATTTTCCTACTTGTTTCACCAAGATCATCTAGGAGTTCATCTAGCAACGAGTGATTAGATGCATCTACATACCTTTGTAGATCGCGAGCGGAAGCGTTCAAAAGAACGGTGACGATGTAGTCGTACTCGACGTGATCCAAATCACAGATGACCAGCGCCGAACGGACGGCACCTCCGCGTTCAACACACGTACGGAACAGCCACGTCTCCTCCTTCTTGATCCAGCAAGGGAGGGAGGAGAGGTTGAGGGAGATGGCACCAGCAGCAGCACGACGGCGTGGTGTTGATGGAGCTGCAGTACTCCGGCAGAGCTTCGCTAAGCACTATGGAGGTGGAGGAGGTGTTGGGAGGGAGAAGGAGGCAACCAAAGGCCAAGGCGTTCAGGTATGAAGTCCCTCCTCTCCCCCACTATATATAGGAGGGCCAAGGGGGGGTGGCCGGCCCTAGGAGATCCAATCTCCTAGGGGGTGCGGCGGCCAAGGCGGGTTTCCCTCCCCCCCCAAGGCACCTAGGAGGTGCCATCCCCTCCTAGGACTCTTTCCCCCTTAAACCCTAGGCGCATGGGCCTATGTGGGGCTGGTGCCCTTGGCCCATGTAGGCCAAGGCGCACCCCCTACAGACCATGTGGCCCCCCGGGACAGGTGGACCCACCCGGTGGACCCCCGGGACCCTTCCGGTGGTCCCGGTACAATACCGATAACCCCGAAACTTGTCCCGATGCCCGAAACAGGATTTCCCATATATAAATCTTTACATCCGGACCATTCCGGAACTCCTCGTGACGTCCGGGATCTCATCCGGGACTCCGAACAATATTCGGGTTACTGCATATACATATCCCTACAACCCTAGCGTAACTGAACCTTAAGTGTGTAGACCCTACGGGTTCGGGAGACAAGCATACATGACCGAGACGACTCTCCGGTCAATAACCAACAGCGGGATCTGGATACCCATGTTGGCTCCCACATGCTCCACGATGATCTCATCGGATGAACCACGATGTCGAGGATTCTATCAACCCCGTACGCTATTCCCTTTGTCTATCGATATGTTACTTGCCCGAGATTCGATCGTCGGTATCCCAATACCTCGTTCAATCTTGTTACCGGCAAGTCACTTTACTCATACCGTAATGCATGATCCCGTGACCAGACACTTGGTCACTCTGAGCTCATTATGATGATGCATTACCGAGTGGGCCCAGTGATACCTCTCCGTCATACAAAGTGACAAATCCCAGTCTTGATCCATGTCACCCAACAGACACTTTCGGAGATACCCGTAGTCTACCTTTATAGTCACCCAGTTACGTTGTGACGTTTGGCATACCCAAAGCACTCTTACGGTATCCGGGAGTTACACGATCTCATGGTCTAAGGAAAAGATACTTGACATTGGAAAACTCTAGCAAACGAACTATACGATCTTGTGCTATGTTTAGGATTGGGTCTTGTCCATCACATCATTCTCCTAATGATGTGATCTCGTTATCAATGACATCCAGTGTCCATAGTCAGGAAACCATGACTATCTGTTGATCAACGAGCTAGTCAACTAGAGGCTCACTAGGGACATGTTGATGTCTGTTATTCACACATGTATTACGATTTCCGGATAACACAATTATAGCATGAATAAAGACAATTATCATGAACAAGGAAATATAATAATAATGCTTTTATTATTGCCTCTAGGGCATATTTCCAACAGTCTCCCACTTGCACTAGAGTCAATAATCTAGTTACATTGTGATGAATCGAACACCCATGGAATTCTGGTGTTGATCATGTTTTGCTCTAGGGAGAGGTTTAGTCAACGGATCTGCTACATTTAGGTCCGTATGTACTTTACAAATCTCTATGTCTCCATCTTGAACATTTTCACGAATGGAGTTGAAGCGACGCTTGATGTGCCTTGTCTTCTTGTGAAACCTGGGCTCCTTGGCAAGTGCAATAGCTCCAGTGTTGTCACAGAAGAGCTTGATCGGCCCCGACGCATTGGGTATGACTCCTAGGTCGGTGATGAACTCCTTCACCCATACTGCTTCATGTGCTGCCTCCGAGGCTGCCATGTACCCCGCTTCACATGTAGATCCCGCCACGACGCTTTGCTTGCAACTGCACCAGCTTACTGCCCCACCATTCAAAATATACACGTATCCGGTTTGTGACTTAGAGTCATCCAGATCTGTGTCGAAGCTAGCGTCGACGTAACCCTTTACGACGAGCTCTTCGTCACCTCCATAAACGAGAAACATTTCCTTAGTCCTTTTCAGGTACTTCAGGATATTCTTGACCGCTGTCCAGTGTTCCTTGCCGGGATTACTTTGGTACCTTCCTACCAAACTTACGGCAAGGTTTACATCAGGTCTGGTACACAGCATAGCATACATAATAGAACCTATGGCTGAGGCATAGGGGATGACGCTCATCTCTTCTATATCTTCTGCCGTGGTCGGACATTGAGCTGAGCTCAATTTCATACCTTGCAACACAGGCAAGAACCCCTTCTTGGATTGATCCATATTGAACTTCTTCAATATCTTATCAAGGTATGTGCTTTGTGAAAGACCCATGAGGCGTCTCGATCTATCTCTATAGATTTTGATGCCTAATATATAAGCAGCTTCTCCAAGGTCCTTCATTGAAAAACTTTTATTCAAGTAGGCCTTGATGCTGTCCAAGAGTTCTATATCATTTCCCATCAAAAGTATGTCATCTACATATAATATGAGAAATGCTACAGAGCTCCCACTCACTTTCTTGTAAACGCAGGCTTCTCCATAAGTCTGTGTAAACCCAAACGCTTTGATCATCTCATCAAAGCGAATGTTCCAACTCCGAGATGCTTGCACCAGCCCATAAATCGAGCGTTGGAGCTTGCACACTTTGTCAGCATTCTTAGGATCGACAAAACCTTCCGGCTGTATCATATACAATTCTTCCTTAAGGAAACCATTAAGGAATGCCGTTTTGACGTCCATTTGCCATATTTCGTAATGCGGCAATTGCTAACATGATTCGGACGGACTTCAGCTTCGCTACCGGTGAGAAAGTCTCATCGTAGTCAACCCCTTGAACTTGTCGATAACCCTTAGCGACAAGCCGAGCTTTATAGATGGTCACATTACCATCCGCGTCTGTCTTCTTCTTAAAGATCCATTTATTTTCTATGGCTCGCCGCTCAACGGGCAAGTCAGTCAAAGTCCATACTTTGTTTTCATACATGGATCCTATCTCGGATTTCATGGCTTCCAGCCATTTGTCGGAATCCGGGCCCGCCATCGCTTCTTCATAGTTCGAAGGTTCACGATTGTCTAACAGCATGATTTCCAAGACAGGGTTGCCGTACCACTCTGGTGCGGAACGTGTCCTTGTGGACCTTCGAATTTCAGTAGGGGCTTGATCAGAAGTATCTTGATCATTTTCATTAACTTCCTCTCTAGTCGGTGCAGGCACCTCAGGAACATTTTCTTGAGTTGCGCCATTTTCCGGTTCAAGAGGTAATACTTCATCAAGCTCTACTTTCCTCCCACTTACTTCTTTCGAGAGAAACTCTTTCTCCAGAAAGGACCCATTCTTGGCAACAAAGATCTTGCCTTCGGATCTGAGGTAGAAGGTGTACCCAATAGTTTCTTTTGGGTATCCTATGAAGACGCATTTTTCCGACTTGGGTTCGAGCTTTTCAGGTTGAAGTTTCTTGACATAAGCATCGCATCCCCAAACTTTTAGAAACGACAGCTTAGGTTTCTTCCCAAACCATAATTCATACGGTGTCGTCTCAACGGATTTCGACGGAGCCCTATTTAAAGTGAATGCGGCAGTCTCTAAAGCATAGCCCCAAAAAGAAAGCGGTAAATCGGTAAGAGACATCATAGATCGCACCATATCTAACAGAGTGCGATTACGACATTCGGACACACCATTACGCTGAGGTGTTCCAGGCGGCGTGAGTTGTGAAACTATTCCACATTTTCTTAAGTGTGCCCCAAACTCGTGACTCAAGTATTCTCCTCCACGATCTGATCGTAGAAACTTGATTTTCCTGTCACGTTGATTTTCAACCTCACTCTGAAATTCCTTGAACTTTTCAAAGGTTTTAGACTTGTGTTTCATTAAGTAGATATACCCATACCTACTTAAATCATCAGTGAGGGTGAGAACATAACGATAGCCACCGCGAGCCTCAACACTCATTGGACCGCACACATCAGTATGTATGATTTCCTATAAGTCGGTTGCTCGCTCCATTGTTCCTGAGAACGGAGTCTTGGTCATTTTACCCATAAGGCATGGTTCGCATGTGTCAAATGATTCATAATCAAGAGACTCTAAAAGTCCATCAGCATGGAGCTTCTTCATGCGTTTGACACCTATGTGACCAAGGCGGCAGTGCCACAGGTATGTGGGACTATCATTATCAACCTTACTTCTTTTGGTACTCACACTATGAACATGTGTAGCATCATGTTCGAGATTCATAAAGAACAAACCATTCACCATAGGAGCATGACCATAAAACATATCTCTCATAAAAATGGAACAACCATTATTCTCAGATTTAAAAGAGTAGCCATCTCGAATTAAACGAGATCCTGATACAATGTTCATGCTCAAAGCTGGCACTAAATAACAATTATTAAGGTTTAAAACTAATCCCGAAGGGAGATGCAGAGGTAGCGTGCCGACGGCGATCACATTGACCTTGGAACCATTCCCGACGCGCATCGTCACCTCGTCCTTTGCCAGTTTCCGCTTACTCCGCAGCCCCTGCTTTGAGTTACAAATGTGAGCAACTGCACCGGTATCAAATACCCAGGAGCCACTACGGGCACTAGTAAGGTACACATCAATTACATGTATATCACATATACCTTTCGTTTTGCCGGCCTTCTTATCCGCTAAGTACTTAGGGCAGTTCCGCTTCCAGTGACCGCTTCCCTTGCAATAAAAGCACTCAGTCTCGGGCTTGGGTCCATTCTTTGGCTTCTTCCCGGCAGCTTGCTTGCCGGGCGCGGCAACCTCCTTGCCGTCCTTCTTGAAGTTCTTTTTACCCTTGCCTTTCTTGAACTTAGTGGTTTTACTGACGATCAACACTTGATGTTCCTTCCTGACTTCTACCTCTGCTGATTTCAGCATAGCAAATACTTCAGGAATGGTCTTTTCCATCCCCTGCATATTGAAGTTCATCACAAAGCTCTTGTAGCTTGGTGGAAGCGACTGGAGGATTCTGTCAATGACCGCATCATCCGGGAGATTAACTCCCAGCTGAGTCAAGCGGTTATGCAACCCAGACATAGTGAGTATGTGCTCACTGACAGAACTGTTTTCCTCCATCTTACAGCTGAAGAATTTGTCGAAGACTTCATATCTCTCGACCCGGGCATGAGCTTGGAAAACCATTTTCAGCTCTTCGAACATCTCATATGCTCCATGTCTCTCAAAACGCTTTTGGAGCCCTGGCTCTAGGCTGTAAAGCATGCCGCACTGAACAAGGGAGTAGTCATCGAAACGTGCCTGCCAAGCGTTCATAACATCTTGTTCTGCAGGGAGAACGGGTGCGTCACCAAGCGGTGCTTGTAGGACATAATCTTTCTTGGCAGCTATGAGGATGATCCTCAGGTTCCGGACCCAGTCCGTATAGTTGCTGCCATCGTCTTTCAGCTTAGTTTTCTCTAGGAACGCGTTGAAGTTGAGGACTACGTTGGCCGTTTGATCTACAAGACATATTGCAAAGATTTTAGACTAAGTTCATGATAATTAAGTTCAACTAATCAAATTATTAGTGAACTCCCACTTAGATTAGACATCCCTCTAGTCATCTAAGTATTACATGATCCGAGTTAAACTAGACCGTGTCCGATCATCACGTGAGACGGACTAGTCAACATCGGTGAACATCTTCATGTTGATCGTATCTTCTATACGACTCATGCTCGACCTTTCGGTCTTCTGTGTTCCGAGGCGATGTCTATACATGCTAGGCTCATCAAGTCAACCTAAGTGTTTGCATGTGTAAATCTGTCTTACACCCGTTGTATGTGAACGTCTGAATAAAACACCCGATCATCACGTGGTGTTTTGAAACAGCGAACTGTCGCAACGGCGCACAGTTAGGGGGAACACTTCTTGAATTTATTGTGAGGGATCATCTTATTTACTACCGTCGTTCTAAGTAAACAAGATGCAAAACATGATAAACATCACATGCAATCAAATAATAAACGTGACATGATATGGCCAATATCACATAGCTCCTTTGATCTCCATCTTGGGGCTCCATGATCATCTTGTCACCGGCTTGACACCATGATCTCCATCATCATGATCTCCATCATCGTGTCTCCATGAAGTTGCTCGCCAACTATTACTTCTACTACTATGGCTAACGCGTTTAGCAATAAAGTAAAGTAATTTACATGGCGTTTCTTGATGACACGCAGGTCATTAAAAGAATAAAGACAACTCCTATGGCTCCTGCCGGTTGTCATACTCATCGACATGCAAGTCGTGAATCCTATTACAATAGCATGAACATCTCATACATCACATATAGATCATTCATCATTCATCACAACTTTGGCCATATCATATCACAAACCACTTGCTGCAAAAACAAGTTAGACGTCCTCTAATTGTTGTTGCAAGTTTTACGTGGCTGAATTAGGGTTCTAGCAAGAATGTTTTCTTACCTACGTTAAAGCCACAACATGATTTGTCAACTTCTATTTACCCTTCATAAGGACCCTGTTCATCGATTCCGCTCCAACTAAAGTAGGAGAGACAGACACCCGCCAGCCACCTTATGCAACTAGTGCATGTTAGTCGGTGGAACCGGTCTCACGTAAGCGTACGTGTAAGGTTGGTCCAGGCCGCTTCATCCCACAATACCGCTGAAGCAAGAAAGGACTAGTAACGGCAAGAAAGTTGACAAATCTACGCCCACAACAAATTGTGTTCTACTCGCGCAAGAAGAACTACGCATAGACCTAGCTCATGATGCCACTGTTGGGGAACGTTGCAGAAAACAAAAATTTTCCTACTCGTTTCACCAAGATCATCTAGGAGTTCATCTAGCAACGAGTGATTAGATGCATCTACATACCTTTGTAGATCGCGAGCGGAAGCGTTCAAAAGAACGGTGATGATGTAGTCGTACTCGACGTGATCCAAATCACCGATGACCAGCGCCGAACGGACGGCACCTGCGCGTTCAACACACGTATGGAACAGCCACGTCTCCTCCTTCTTGATCCAGCAAGGGAGGGAGGAGAGGTTGAGGGAGATGGCACCAGCAGCAGCACGACGGCGTGGTGTTGATGGAGCTGCAGTACTCCGGCAGAGCTTCGCTAAGCACTATGGAGGTGGAGGAGGTGTTGGGAGGGAGAAGGAGGCAACCAAAGGCCAAGGCGTTCAGGTATGAAGTCCCTCCTCTCCCCCACTATATATAGGAGGGCCAAGGGGGGGTGGCCGGCCCTAGGAGATCCAATCTCCTAGGGGGTGCGGCGGCCAAGGGGGGTTTCCCTCCCCCCCAAGGCACCTAGGAGGTGCCATCCCCTCCTAGGACTCTTTCCCCCTTAAACCCTAGGCGCATGGGCCTATGTGGGGCTGGTGCCCTTGGCCCATGTAGGCCAAGGCGCACCCCCTACAGCCCATGTGGCCCCCCGGGACAGGTGGACCCACTCGATGGACCCCCGGGACCCTTCCGGTGGTCCCGGTACAATACCGATAACCCCGAAACTTGTCCTGATGCCCGAAACAGGACTTCCCATATATAAATCTTTACCTCCGGACCATTCCGGAACTCCTCGTGACGTCCGGGATCTCATCCGGGACTCCGAACAATATTCGGGTTACTGCATATACATATCCCTACAACCCTAGCGTAACTGAACCTTAAGTGTGTAGACCCTACGGGTTCGGGAGACAAGCAGACATGACCGAGACGACTCTCCGGTCAATAACCAACAGCGGGATCTGGATACCCATGTTGGATCCCACATGCTCCACGATGATCTCATCGGATGAACCACGATGTCGAGGATTCTATCAACCCCGTACGCTATTCCCTTTGTCTATCGATATGTTACTTGCCCGAGATTCGATCGTCGGTATCCCAATACCTCGTTCAATCTCGTTACCGGCAAGTCACTTTACTCGTACCGTAATGCATGATCCCGTGACCAGACACTTGGTCACTCTGAGCTCATTATGATGATGCATTACCGAGTGGGCCCAGTGATACCTCTCCGTCATACGGAGTGACAAATCCCAGTCTTGATCCATGTCACCCAACAGACACTTTCGGAGATACCCGTAGTCTACCTTTATAGTCACCCAGTTACGTTGTGACGTTTGGCATACCCAAAGCACTCTTACGGTATCCGGGAGTTACACGATCTCATGGTCTAAGGAAAAGATACTTGACATTGGAAAACTCTAGCAAACGAACTATACGATCTTGTGCTATGTTTAGGATTGGGTCTTGTCCATCACATCATTCTCCTAATGATGTGATCTCGTTATCAATGACATCCAGTGTCCATAGTCAGGAAACCATGACTACCTGTTGATCAACGAGCTAGTCAACTAGAGGCTCACTAGGGACATGTTGATGTCTGTTATTCACACATGTATTACGATTTCCGGATAACACAATTATAGCATGAATAAAGACAATTATCATGAACAAGGAAATATAATAATAATGCTTTTATTATTGCCTCTAGGGCATATTTCCAACACTAGTGTCGAGTGACCGTGTTAGGCTATAGACTAGGTTTTTCTTCTTTTTCTATTTTGTGCCATATATTTGTGATATATCTCTAACTCCTAACCCTTGTTCCAGATTATTTCCTCTTTGTTTTCTTTTCCTTTTTGCAGGTTAGAACCATCTTGTCGGATATGGCTTACTATTCAGATCATCATGCTTATGCGAGCAACACTACAAACAGCACAGAAAGTATTCAAGAACTGATATGTAAGATTTCCCATCAATTAGATGATTTAGCTCGCCAGTGAGAGGTAGTTTTCGAGGATAGGCCTAGCTCTTATGATCCTTATTATAGAGGTCATCCTTATGTTGCTCCTACATGCCATATTTGTGGATTTCAGGGCCATTCACCCGCTGAATGTGAGCGTGGTTACTCTCACCCTCCCGATTGTTATGGCATGAGCTTCGCCCCACAGCCTAGCTCATACCAAAACAATTGCACACATGGGTGGCCTGAAAACTAGAATATGTCATATAGGAGCAATAACCCTGAGATCTCATCGTTTGCCTCTAGTTATCCAATGCAGGGATTTAGGTATGAAGAGGAGAGCCACAACTATGCTCCACAGCAGAGTTATTCAGCTCCTACTCATATACCTCAACACCAGGACATGTTGCCAATGGAGTTAAATGGTCCTCCATTTGGTCAACCAACATCTTCAACACAAGTGCCCACACAAGATGACTTTGATGATATAGGCAAGCTCACATTGCTTGGTCTCGAGTTCACTTGGAGTGTCGAAGATGATCCAATTAGGCCGGTGATACTAGAGGAAATGAAGAAGATTAAGAGTGGAAAGGAGCTAGTGGAAGAAGTAAGGAAGATTGAGAAGAACATCAACGCTGGCAGTACTATATCATCACAGTTTGAGTTGAGTGTGGCTGAGATATCCATTGATACATGTGAGGTTCCAACACCTTCACATTCAGCTGAGCAAGATAGCGAGAGTCCAGAGGAAGAGATACTTCAGATCCAAGAAGAAATTCTCGAAGCCAAGGCACAAGATGATCCAGAGCTCGAACAACAAAGTGAACAAGTTGAGGATCCAATGTCTACCACTCCCGAAGAAGTAAAAGAAGATGCTGTAGATGAAGATGAAGAACCTGAGATTCATTTGCCTATTGTCATACCAGAGCATGATGTGTCAGGTTTATCTAATCCTCTTAATGACATGTCTTCATATGATTTATTTGCTTCTACCTTGCATTACATGATGCCATCACTTAAGATTGATTTGAAAAATCATTTACTTGGATATGATGATACATACACTGTTGGTGGCATTGCTCTCATTTGTGATGATCACAGTTACTTTCCTCATGCTAGTCTTGAGCTTAATGATAAATGTCATCCTCGTGTGAGTATTGACCATGCTGATTTCTGCCATCCTAAACATGTGCTTTATAGTTATGCTTATATAATTGGATATTCCATTGATGACTTGGAGGGAATCGACTGTATCACTTGTAGTTGTTTGTGTGAGTCCTTTTTCAGGTTCTTGCTTGTGCACGAATCACTACATGCTGACCAAGTTCGAGATGACATTCCTTGGGACCCCGGTGGGCCCATGGCATGGGGATGAGGAGAAGCAAGGAGCACACACGAGGAAGGGAGAAGCTGGAGCAGGCATGAGGATAGAGAAGCAAAAGGAGAGGAGCTGCAGTTGGTGAGGTGATCGAGCAAGTGCTACATGATCAAAGCCCGGTGAGATGTTTCATGACCCATTCTGAATGTCATAAATACATGCTGAATTCAATTGCTAGTTGGGTTGCTTGAGCTAGTTATTACTTGTTGTCAAGCTGAAATTCACCTTCGGCATTGTGCTTGATGTGAATTTGTGAACTTGATTTCTGAATGCCTTGTAAACTAGTGATCTACACCATGCATGCTTTGCTGAAATTTGTGGAAGTTATTAGTTTTGAGTGCTCAAATCCCTAGTACACTAGAAAACTTGATCATTTTCTGCTTTTACCTTGATACACCTAGATCACCATGTTTATATGCTGAATTTGTGCTAAGTGTGTTCCCATTGAGAGCAATCACCTAACCACTATGGATTAGCATGTTATGTTCCCTGGATCGGTAGCATGTGAACCAGACATGGAGAAGTGATGATTCATGTTTTTGTGCTTATGCGTTGTCCATTTAAGATAAATAATAATGAATAAATAAGTCTGGCTACCTATAGTAGCATGTCATGTTCCCGGGATCGGTGGCATGTGAAATCGGGTTAGCTTGGGCAATAATTAATAATAATAAAAATGTAATTGTCGAACCAGGTGTATACCATGTTCTCGGGATCGGTGGTATGTTCCTTTGGGGAGACAAACAATTTTTTTTAATAAAAATTGGTTGAGCCAGGTGTATACCATGTTCTCGGGATTGGTGGTATGTTCCTTCGGTGAGACTAATAAAATAATATGTGTGTTTCTTTCAAATTCAATAAGTGGTTCAACCACAAAGTCATATTTCTGCAAATAAGAGATTTAATTCTAGTTCTTTTTGTTCTCGGGATCATGCTCTCTTTAGGAACCATTTGGCGCAGTCATCATTTAAACTCGTTGATCCTCTTTTATCACTGTAAAAGTTTAAAATGGTCATGCTTACTAGTATCCTACTGCTTTGTAGCACTCCTAACCATTAATTTTCACTAGCTAAGTCTGAAGCATGCCTTGTTTGGAGATCTATTTTACCAGGACATTCCTTACTCAGTTTACTGTTCATTATCTTGCCTTTGTCATATTCCTTTGCTTGAGGACAAGCAAAGATTTAAGTGTGGGGGAACTTGATAAGTGCATTTCATATATATAATTTGGCACTCAAATTTAGCATCTATCGTGATATATCCATCCATTCTTACTATGAACTGTGATATATTTGGATGAAAATCATATAAAAGATCATTTACTACTCAGTGGTTTGTTTTGCAGAAAAGTGCGAGAAGGCACTATAAATCTTCATGATTCCGACATTGAGGATAACTATAAGAGTTAAGGGCAGGAAAGAAGAAGAGGAACAATACAAGGAGCTAGAAGAGATGAAGAAAGGACTTGGGTGAGAAGAAACGAAGTAAGCAGAGGGGCAAGTTAAAGGAGAGAGGGACCTTCTTGTGAAGGAAGAAGAAAAGGAGAAGGGCCAATGTGCAAATGGGCAGATCTGATCGGAGGGGAACAAAATCCCTAGCGGCATCCTTCTTTCTCCTTGGGCCTGGCATCTCATCTCACTCCTTCTCCCCTTCTTCTCCACCACCAGCCGCCGCCACAGCCAGGCCGGCGTGGTGGTGCACCTCCGCGCGCCACCAGCACCTCCACCATCACCCTGCGCTTCCCATCAATCCATCATCCAACCCGCCAGCACCAACATCCACCACGCACCACCACATCCAACCACACCATCCATCGGCGCCGCCAGCCACAACCATCTCCTTCCACCCAGCGCCAGCAACCTCCATCCACCAGTGCAACCGCGCCTCCTCTCCCTGCTGCTTCCCCTTGCTACTCACGCCTCCTCTCCCTGCTGCTTCCCCTTCCTACTCATGCCCTGGACCAGACAAGGGGATCATGGAGTCTGATCCCTAGCGAACTTCCCTACTACTGCTCCTTTATCTTCAACCTGCTGCTGCTCTTCTTTCCCCACGCCTCCGCTGCTCCTTCTCCATCTCCGTGCTGCTGCTCTCTTCTTTCCTCACGCCTCTGCTACAGGCTACTGCTCCTTCTCTGAACCAACTGCTGGCTGCTATTACTTCTCCCCAAAACTGTTGATGCTCCTCTTCTTTTGCTGCACCTTTTCTCAAACGCCCCTGTTGCTCCTAATCTGAACCATAAACTGCTGCTATCTCTCTTTTCCCTCTCTATATTCTCTGAATTTATGTAATAGGAGATGTGTAATGCATGTCATATATATTGTTTACTATATAATCTCTGAAATTTCTATAATTTGAGAAGTAAGAAGACTTGTAATATTTCATATTTTGATAAGTGTTTGCAACCAACTTATTTGTTCAGTTTCGTACCTGTATAATAAAGTACTTGTTTTGTTGGATCTGACTAGTTGAGGCCTTGTTAATTAGGGAGATAATTGATCTATTAGAATGTGCTTCTGTGTATCTCTATTCTGCTAGCATATGATTGTGTTCACCCCTATGTATTTGTTCCTTCTTGCAGAAATTTATTCAGTTGTCCATGTGTTAGCTCCAGTACGTGTGCTATATAAATATGAGTGTGTTTGTGATGTGAAAAATATATCTTCTGTCCTATATTCATGTTTCTTCCCTCTTTCATACGCTTGTTAGATAAATATATGTGTTCATGTCCTGTTGTTTCCTTTGTGTTAGCATTTTAGTTTCTCAAGTAATAGGAAAACACCAAAAAAAGACAATATAGACAATCTGAACCTCCCCTTTGCTTATTTTACATTTTCTTTGGCGACGATCTTCGGGAACTACCTTGTTTAGTTTAGGTTTATTTTCTTGCATTTATAATCTGAGTTGTGTTACCTAGCTTTATCTGAGCATGATCATTGACTTGCCTAGTCCCTGTGGAGAACACGACACTCGCAGTTTGGGCGTAAAAACCCCACTACACTTCAATTGATCACTTTTCATCCCCAATCTCCCGCCCCTCCCCCACCTCTGGAATCTCGATTCCTACTCCAGTTCCCCCAAATCCTCCTCCTATACTCCCCGTACTCAAGCGCACTATCATGTCGCCAGTCAACGCGGATCTCCGAGCCGGAGATCCTGAGGTCCATCTTGCCTTCGGTCGCTACGTGTTGTCGCTCAACAGTGGCATGTCGGCGCTTGATGACCAGTTTGTCGGCAAAGTTCTGATGGTAACCATCAACGGCGACCGACCTCCCGTCTCGCCGGATGACCTTGTCAAAGCTCTTGGCAATGCGCACGACATCCAAATAAGTGACTTTCTCGTCGAAGTCTATCCGCCACTGGCTGATTTCTTCGTCGGCTTCCGGATAACTTTCGACTTTAGTCGTGTGTTCGAATCATCCCGGCATTTGTTCTGCGATGGCACGCTGGTGAGCTTTCATCGGTAGCACCCAGGATGGGGCTCGGTGCCCTCTGAGCTTGAGTTTTTAACAAAGCTTAACTTCCATGGCATGCCTCGACGTGCTTGGAATAGCAAGTCCATGAATGAGCTTATCAACGACCTTGGAGGTGAGCTCGTAAGTATGTTTGTTTCTCCAGACAGCTGGGATTTGACGGTTATGGCATGGATGAAGAAGCCGTTGTTGGGGAACGTAGCAATAATACAAAACATTCTACGCATCACCAAGATCAATCTAGGAGATTCTAGCAACAAGAGAGAGAGAGAGGATGAGCATCTTCATACCTTTGAAGATTGCTAAGCGGAAGCGTTACTAGAACGCGGATGAGGGAGTCGTACTCGCGGCGATTCAAATCGCGGAAGATCCGATCTACGCCGAACGGACGGCACCTCCGCGTTCAACACATGTACAGCCTAGGGATGTCTCCTCCTTCTTGATCCAGCAAGGGGAGAGGAGAAGTTGAGGAAGAGCTCCGACAGCACGACGGCGTGGTGGTGGAGCTTGCAGTTCTCCGGCAGGGCTTCACCAAGCACTACTATGCAGGCGGAGGTGTTGGGGGAGAGGGCTGCACCAGGGGAAAGGGTGAGGCAGCCCTCCCACCCCCCACTATTTATAGGGGAAGGGGAGAGGGGTCCGGCCCCCTTAGATCTCATCTATGGGGGGGGGGGGCGGCTGCCAAGGAGGGAGCTTGCCCCCCAAGTTTGGTGGGAGGCGGCCCCACCCCTTAGGGTTTTCAACCCTAGGCGCTTTGGGCCCTGGGGGCGCACCAGCCCACCAGGGGCTGGTTCCCACCCTTTGTTTGGCCCACTAAGTCCCCGGGGCAGGTAGCCCCACCCGGTGGACCCCCGGACACCTTTCGGTGATCCCGGTACAATACCGATAACCTTGAAACTATTCCGGTGACTGAAACTAGACTTCCATATATAAATCTTTACCTCCGGACCATTCCAGAACTCCTCGTTATGTTCGGGATCTCATTCGAGACTCCGAACAACATTCGGTAACTGCATACTAATTCCCACAACAACTCTAGCGTCACCGAACCTTAAGTGTCTAGACCCTACGGGTTCGGGAATCATGCAGACATGACCGAGACAACTCTCTGGCCAGTAACCAACAACATGATCTGGATACCCATGTTGGCTCCCACATGTTCCGCAATGATCTCATCGGATGAACCATGATGTCGGGGATTCAATCAATCCCATATACAATTCCCTTTGTCAATCGGTATGTTACTTGCCCGAGATTCGATCATCGTTTCCCAATTCCTTCTTCAATCTCGTTACCGGCAAGTCACTTTACTTGTTCCGTAATGCATGATCATGTGACTAATTACTTAGTCACATTGAGATCATTATGATGATGCATTACCGAGTGGGCCCAGAGATACCTCTCCATCATATGGAGTGACAAATCCTAGTCTCGATTCGTGCCAACCCAATAGACACTTTCGGAGATACATGTAGTGTACCTTTATGGCCACCCAGTTACGTTGTGATGTTTGGTACACCCAAAGCATTCCTATGGTATCTGGTAGTTGCACAATCTCATGGTCTAAGGAAATGATACTTGACATTAGAAAATCTTTTAGCAAACGAACTACACGATCTTGTGCTATGATTAGGATTGGGTCTTGTCACATCATTCTCCTAATGATGTGATCCCATTATCAACGACATCCAATGTCCATAGTCCGGAAACCATGACCATCCATTGATCAACGAGGTAGTCAACTAGAGGCTCACTAGGGACATGTTGTGGTCTATGTATTCACACATGTATTATGGTTTTCGGTTAATACAATTATAGCATGAACAATAGACAATTATCATGAACAAGGAAATATAATAATAACCATTTATTATTGCCTCTAGGGCATATTTCCAATAGTCTCCCACTTGCACAAGAGTCAATAATCTAGTTACATTGTGATTAATCGAACACCCATAGAGTTCTGGTGTTGATCATGTTTTGCTCGTGGAAGAGGTTTAGTCAACGGATCTGCGACATTTAGATCCGTATGCACTTTACAAATATCTATGTCTCCATCTTGAAAATTTTCACAAATGGAGTTGAAGCAACGCTTGATATGCCTGGTCTTCTTTTGAAACCTGGGCTCCTTAGCAAGGGCAATAGCTCAAGTGTTGTCACAAAAAAAGAGTCATAGGGCCCGACGCATTGGGAATAACCCCTAGGTCGGTAATGAACTCCTTCATCCAGATTGCTTCATGTGCTGCCTCCGAGGCTTCCATGTACTCCGCTTCACATGTAGATCCCGCCACGACACTTTGCTTACAACTGCACCAGCTGACTGCCCCACCATTCAAAATATACACGTATAAGGTTTGTGACTTGGAGTCATCCAGATCTATGTCGAAGCTAGCATCGACGTACCCTTTACAACGAGCTCTTCGTCACCTCCATAAACGAGAAACATATCCTTAGTCCTTTTCAGGTACTTCAGGATATTCTTGACCGCTGTCCAGTGTTCCATGCCGGGATTACTTTGGTACCTTCCCACCAAACTTACGGCAAGGTTTACATCAGGTCTGGTACACAGCATGGCATACATAATAGACCCTATGGCTGGGGCATAGGGGATGACACTCATCTTTTCTCTATCTTCTGCCGAGGTCGGGCATTGAGCCATGCTCAATTTCACACCTTGCAAAACAGACAAGAACCCCTTCTTGGACTGATCCATATTGAACTTCTTCAATATCTTATCAAGGTATGTGCTTTGTAAAAGACCGATGAGGCGTCTCAATCTATCTCTATAGATCTTTGATGCCTAATATGTAAGCAACTTCTCCAAGGTCCTTCATTGAAAAACACTTATTCAAGTAGGCCTTTATGCTATCCAAAAGTTCTATATCATTTCCCATCAATAGTATGTCATCCACATATAATATGAGAAATGCAATAGAGCTCCCACTCACTTTCTTGTAAACGCAGGCTTCTCCATAAGTTTGCATAAACCCAAACACTTTGATCATTTCATCAAAGCGAATGTTCCCACTCCGAGATGCTTGCACCAGCCCATAGATGGAGCTCTGGAGCTTGCACACCTTGTTAGCATTCTTAGGATCGACAAAACCTTTTGGCTGCATCATATACAATTCTTCCTTAAGGAAACAGTTAAGGAATGCCGTTTTGACGTCCATTTGCCATATCTCATAATCATAGAATGCGGCAATTGCTAACAAGATTCGGATGGACTTTAGCTTTTCTAAGGGTGAGAAGGTTTCATTGTAGTGAACCCCTTGAACTTGTCGATAACCCTTAGCGACAAACCGAGCTTTCTATATGGTCACATTACCATCCGCGTCAGTCTTCTTCTTAAAGATCCATTTATTTCCTATGGCTCACCAATCATCAGGCAAGTCTGTCAGAGTCCATACTTTGTTTTCATACATGGATCCTATCTCAAATTTCATGGCTTCAAGCCATTTGTTGGAATCTAGTCCCTCCATTGCTTCTTCATAGTTCGAAGGTTCACCGTTGTCTAACAACATGATTTCTAGGACAGGGTTGCCATACCATTCTGGTGTGGAACGTGTCCTTGTTGACCTACGAAGTTCAGTAGCAACTTGATCCGAAGTTCCTTGATCATAATCATTAACTTCCTCTCTAGTCGGTGCAGGCACCACAGAAACATCTTCCTGAGCTGCGCTACTTTCCGGTTCAAGAGGCAGTACTTCATCAAGTTCTACTTTCCTCCCACTTACTTCTTTCGAGAGAAACTCTTTATCCAGAAAGGATCCATTCTTGGCAACAAAGATCTTGCCTTCGGATCTGAGGTAGAAGGTATACCCTATGGTTTCCTTAGGATATCCTATGAAGACGCATTTTTCCAACTTGGGTTCGAGCTTTTCAGGTTGTAGTTTCTTGACATAAGCATCGCATCCCCAAACTTTAAGAAATGACATCTTAGGTTTCTTCCCAAACCATAATTCATACGGTGTCGTCTCAACAGATTTAGACAGTGCCCTATTTAAAGTGAATGTGGTTGTCTCTAAAGCATAAACCCAAAATGATAGCAGTAAATCGGCAAGAGACATCATAGACCGCACCATATCCAATAGAGTGTGATTACGACGTTCAGACACACCATTACGCTGAGGTGTTCCAGGCGGCGTGAGTTGTGAAACGATTCCACATTTCCTTAAGTGCGTACCAAACTCGTGACTCAAATATTCTCCTTCACGATCTTATCATAGGAACTTTATTTTCCTGTCACGTTGATTCTCCACCTCACTATGAAATTCCTTGAACTTTTCAAAGGTCTCAGACTTGTGTTTCATCAAGTAGACATACCCATATCTACTTAAGTCATCAGTGAGGGTGAGAACATAATGATAGCCACCGCGAGCTTCAACGCTCATTGGACCGCACACATCAGTATGTATTATTTCCAACAAGTTGGTTGCTTGCTCCATTGTTCCAGAGAACGGAGTCTTGGTCATCTTGCCCAAAAGGCATGGTTCACACGTGTCAAATGATTCATAATCAAGAGACTCCAGAAGTCCATCTGCATGGAGTTTCTTCATGCGTTTGACACCAATGTGACCAAGGCGGCAGTACCACAAGTATATGGGACTATCATTATTAACATGACATCTTTTGGTATTCACACTATGAATATGTGTAACATCATGTTCGAGATTCAATAAGAATAAACCATTGACCAGCGGGGCATGACCATAAAACATATTTCTCATATAAATAGAACAACCATTATTCTCGGATTTAAATGAGTAGCCATCTCACGTTAAACAAGATCCAGATACAATGTTCATGCTCAAAGCTAGCACTAAATAACAATTATTGAGGTTTAAAACTAATCCCATAGGTAAATGTAGAGGTAGCGTGCCGACGGCGATCATATCGACCTTGGAACCATTCCCTACGCGCATCATCACCTCGTCCTTCGCCAGTCTCCGCTTATTCCGCAGCTCCTGTTTTGAGTTATAAATATGAGCAACCGCACCGGTATCAAATACCTAGGAGCTACTACGAGTACTGGTAAGGTACACATAAATAACATGTATATCACATATACCTTTGGTGTTGCCGGCCTTCTTATCCGCTAAGTACTTGGGGCAGTTCCGCTTCCAGTGACCATTTCCCTTGCAATAAAAGCACTGAGTCTCGGGCTTGGGTCCATTGTTTGGCTTCTTCCCGGAAACTGATTTACTGGGCGCGGAAACTCCCTTGCCGTCCTTCTTGAAATTCTTTTTACCCTTGCCTTTCTTGAAACTAGTGGTCTTATTCACCATCAACACTTGATGTTCCTTTTTGATTTCCACCTCCGCTGATTTCGGCATTGAATATAACTCAGGAATGGACTTCTCCATCCCTTGCATATTGTAGTTCATCACAAAGCTCTTGTAGCTAGGTGGGAGCGATTGGAGGATTCTTTCAATGACCGAGTCATCTAGGAGATTAACTCCCAACTGAGACAAATGGTTGTGTAACCTGGACATAGTGAGTATGTGCTCACTGACATAACTATTTTCCTCCATCTTACAACTATAGAACTTGTCGGAGACTTCATATCTCTCGACCCGGGCATGAGCTTGGAAAACCATTTTCAGCTCTTGGAACATCTCATATGCTCCGTGCTGCTCAAAACGCTTTTGGAGCGCCGGTTCTAAGTTGTAAAGCATGCTGCACTGAACCAGGGAGTAATCATCACTACGTGACTGCCACGCGTGCATAATGTCTTGAGTTGCTAGGAAACTGGGTGCTTCACCTAGCGGTGCTTCTAGGACATATGCTTTCTTGGCAGCTATGAGGATGATCCTCAAGTTCCGGACCCAGTATGTATAGTTGCTACCATTGTCTTTCAGCTTGGTTTTCTCTAGGAACGTGTTGAAGTTGAGGGCAACACTAGCGTGGGCCATTTGATCTACAATACATATTGCAAAGATAATTTTTAGACTATGTTCATGATAATTAAGTTCATCTAATCAAGTTTTAATGAACTCCCACTCATATAGACATCCCTCTAGTCATCTATGTGATACATGATCCGAGTCAACTAGGCTGTGTCCGATCATCACGTGAGACGGACTAGTCATCATCGGGGAACATCTTCATGTTGATCGTATCTACTATACGACTCATGTTCGACCTTTCGGTCTCTTGTGTTCCGAGGCCATGTCTATACATGCTAGGCTTGTCAAGTCAACCTAAGTGTTTTGCATGTGTAAATCTGGCTTACACCCGTTGTATGTGAGCGTTGGAATCTATCACACCCGATCATCACGTGGTGCTTCGAAACAACGAACTTTCGCAACGGTGCCACAGTTAGGGGAAACACTTTCTTGAAATTTTAGTGAGAGATCATCTTATTTATGCTACCATCGTTCCGAGCAAATATGTAAACATGATAAACATCACATGCAAATCATAACGTGACATGATATGCCCATTATCATCTTGCGCCATCGATCTCCATCTTTGAAGCGCGGCATGATCACCTTTGTCGCCGACATGACACCATGATCTCCATCATCGTGTCTCCATGAAGTTGTCTCGCCAACTATTACTTCTACTGCTACGGCTAACGGTTAGCAATAAAGTAAAGTAATTACATGGCATTGTTCAATGACACGCAGATCATACAATAAATTAAGACAACTCCTATAGCTCCTGCCGGTTTTCATACTCATCGACATGCAAGTCATGATTCCTATTACAAGAACATGATCAATCTCATATATCAAATATCATTCATCACATTCTTTTTGGCCATATCACATCACATAGCATACCCTGCAAAAACAAGTTAGACGTCCTTTGATTGTTGTTGCATGTTTTACATGGCTGCTACAGGTTTCTAGCAAGAACGTTTCTTACCTACGCAAAAGCCACAACGGTGATATGCCAATTTCTATTTACCCTTCATAAGGACCCTTTTCATCGAATCCGATCTGACTAAAGTGGGAGAGACTGGCGCCTGCTAGCCACCTTATAAAACAAGTGCATGTCAGTCGGTGGAAGCTGTCTCACGTAAGCGTACGTGTAAGGTCGGTCTGGGCTGCTTCATCCCACAATACCGCCGACACAAGATAGGACTAGTAATGGTAAGCAAATTGTACAAACCAACGCCCAAAACTACTTGTGTTCTACTCGTGTAGAGAATCTACGCATAAACGTAGCTCATGATGCCACTGTTGGGGAACGTAGCAATAATTCAAAAAAATTCTATGCATCACCAAGATCAATCTAGGAGATTCTAGCAACAAGAGAGAGAGAGGATGAGCATCTTCATACCTTTGAAGATCGCTAAGCGGAAGCGTTACTAGAACACGGATGAGGGAGTCGTACTCATGGTGATTCAAATCGGGGAAGATCTGACCTACGCCGGACGGACGGTGCCTTCGCGTTTAACACACTTATAGCCTGGGGACGTCTCCTCCTTCTTGATCCAGCAAGGGGAGAGGAGAAGTTGAGGGAGAGCTTTGACAACACGACGGCATGGTGGTGGAGCTTGCAGTTCTCTGGCAGGGCTTCGCCAAGCACTACTATGGAGGAGGAGGTGTTGGGGGGAGAGGGCTGCACCAGGGGAAAGGGTGAGGCAGCCCTACCACCCCCACTATTTATAGCGGAAGGGGAGAGGGGGCCGGCCCCCTTAGATCTCATCTAGGAGGGGGGGCAAAGGGGGGAGCTTGCCCCCCAAGTTTGGTGGGAGGCGCCCCCACACCTTAGGGTTTTCAACCCTAGGCGCCTTGGGCCCTTGGGGGGCACACTAGCCCACCAGGGGCTGGTTCCCACCCTTTGTTCAGCCCACTAAGGCCCCAGGGAAGGTGGCCCCACCCGGTGGACCCCCGGACACCTTTCGATGATCTCGTTACAATACCGATAACCCCAAAACTATTCCGGTGACCGAAACTTGACTTCCCATGTACAAATCTATACCTCCGGACCATTCCGAAACTCCTCGTGATGGCCGGGATCTCATCCGGGACTCCGAACAACATTCAGTAACTGCATACTAATTCCCATAACAACTCTAGCATCACCGAACCTTAAGTGTGTAGACCCTACGGGTTCGGGAATCATGCAGACATGACCGAGACAGCTCTCTGGCTACCCATGTTGGCTCCCATGTTGGCTCCCACGTGTTCGACGATGATCTCATCGGATGAACCATGATGTCAGGGATTCAATCAATCCCGTATACAATTCCCTTTGTCAATCGGTATGTTACTTGCCCGAGATTCGATCGTCGGTATCCCAATACCTCGTTCAATCTCGTTACAGGCAAGACACTTTACTTGTTCCGTAATGCATGATCCCGTAACTAACTACTTAGTCACATTGAGCTCATTATGATGATGCATTACCGAGTGGGCCCAGAGATACCTCTCCGTCATATGGAGTGACAAATCCCAGTCCTGATTCGTGCCAACCCAACAGACATTTTCGGAGATACCTGTAGTGTACCTTTATGGCCACCCAATTACGTTGTGACGTTTGGTACACCCAAAGCATTCCTACGGTATCCGGGAGTTTTAGAATCTCATGGTCTAAGGAAATGATACTTGACATTAGAAAAGCTTTTAGCAAACGAACTACACGATCTTGTGCTATGCTTAGGATTGGGTCTTGTCCATCACTTCATTTTCCTAATGATGTGATCCCATTATCAACGACATCCAAAGTCCATGGTCAGGAAACCATGACCATCTATTGATAAATGAGCTAGTCAACTAGAGGCTCACTAGGGACATGTTGTGGTCTATGTATTCACACATGTATTACGGTTTCTGGTTAATAAAATTATAGCATGAACAATAGACAATTGTCATGAATAGGAAATATAATAATAACCATTTTATTATTGTCTCTAGGGCATATTTCCAACAGCCGTCCACCATACTGAAGGTGATTGGTGTTGATATACCGGTGCAGGAACCGGGGTTGTACTATTCGTCGCCACCAAGGCCGCCGCGGACCACGTTAGGGTTGTACCTATATCGAGTGTTTGTGCATGTCGAAGAAGTGGTCAATCCATCAATCGAAGTCCTACCGCCACCGCTGGTGCTAGGGTCCGTCGACGATGTCCATTACAGGAGTCAATGTCAGACTTTCCCCATGTTGCTCAGAAAAATGGATGGCACGGGGCCTACTCCATCACGCGGCGGAGGCCACTGCTTTGTTGGGAGAAGAGGTAGGGCTGGCTGCCTGGATGTGCTCTAATTTGAGGTAACAACTGAATCTTGTCAGATACTAGTTAAATCCGAGCTATGGGTGTGAAGCACTGATGTGCCAGTACATTTGATTGTGACCTATTCTAATTTTGTACCAGAACTTTTTTAGAAAGGGTTGTACGTCAACTTAATGTGCTAGCAGAACTTATTGTGTTGTTTGTCTGTTTTCTTTGCATAGCATTCAAGATATTTCCCCGTCATTGATAAAGACGATGAACCGTTATGTACGAGTTCCTTGGTTTCAACATAGCCCTACCCGTAGCGATCCACTACTTCCATCCTGATTGTGCCGCCTGCGTGAAATTTTTGAATGCAAGTTCAGTGTGCTATGATGTTCTATATGATTGTGACAACTATATAAGTTTTTACTGAGCATCAGCAATGTATATGGCTGAAAGATGTATTTATGAGCATCATTCGATGGGTCTCTCTCTCTCTCTCACACACACACACACACGCACAAGTGGGACCCATTGAATTATATCTTTGCTCGTGACAGCTTTTAATTAGGTTCCATTGTAATCTAACTTTTTTCTTAAGTTATTAATTGAGCTCAGTGACTTCAAAAAGTTGTACAGATGCCTTGTTTGGGCCTTTCCGGCATCGCTGAATGTGGGCTGAGTAGCCATGTTAGGTTGTACTGTACTACACAGGCCTTTTTTTAACATCAGCAATGCAACTGGGCCGACAGTTGTACACAATATCCGGGTCAACTTGTTATTCTCCGCCCCGCTGGGCTGCAAACTTTCCTAGGAGGTATGCATTAGGCTTAACAAGAAAATGGACTTGAAGAAATAATAAATGGGATGTAATTATAATAACTGGGCAGTAACTTTAAAAAAATGCACCAAACGCGTAATTAGTTTTAAAATATATTATTTTTGAAATTTGAAAATTATAATTTCATTACTTGTTGCGCGCGCAATATTTATTGGATTTTAAGGTAATACAACTTTATTTTGAAATTATTTTTAATCTGACTAGAAATTTCGGATAAATATATTTTGGATCCCATCAAAATGTGGGAACTTTTTTGAATTCTGTTTTGAGCGGTTGGTTGAAATTATTAATCATTGTCCTAGCTAGAAATTGGGTTGTACTTTTAACAAACTGTAAATGGGCTGTAGTAAATTCCATTAGAATTAAAAAAATGGGATGTACATTCTTACAGATCGCAAATGGGCTATATGTTCTCTGCCACACACTTGTGGGCCTTCTAAGTTGCGCGTCCCCTAAAAAAACTAAGTTCACCCGTATGCAAGGCTTTGTCAACAACACATGGTTCTAGCAGCTGTGGCGGTTGGATGTCCATCCAACAGATGTCGTGCTTCTTCTTCAATCTCGGATATTCTTGCTTCAGCCGCAAAAAATGATTCCTCCCCCTAACATCTGGGGCGCACCGTTATAGAGGTTGACCTATTGGGGGTGTAACTATTAGGTATGACCCGCCCAGGAGGGGCCGCGTCACACCTATGACGGAGCCCATTGAAGACACTTGAAGATGGCGGCCCACTTGAAGGCCCAAGGCCCAGAGGTGACTTAAGGCCTGTAGAGATAAACCGCTATGTATGAGTAAACTTGTATAGTAAGATAGAAACGAAGAGAGACCGAGCCGGACACTGTTTATAAACCGACCGGGACTCTGAGAGCTACTGGGCGTCGACCTCTGTATATATAAAGGGACGACCCGGCGGCGGTTCAAGGCAGGTAACATCAGATCGAGAACTAGGTCAGCGGATTCGTTCCCTGGTTATCGATTCATAAGCAATCCGACCCAAAACTGGATCGTAGGCTTTTACCTTCACCGCAAGGGGCCGAACCAGTATAAATCTCGTGTCCTTTGTCCCATTTAACCCCTTTAAGCTTCCTAGTTGCGATGGCTCCACGACTAAGTCCTTACCTAGGACAACTGACGTGACAATTCCATGACAGTTGGCGCCCACTATGGGGCCAGTGCACGGTGGATTTGAGTTCTTGAAGGGCAGCTTCGAAGCGCTTAAGGGATGGGCCGGATGACCAAGAGTCGTCGCGGCAAGCTCTACATCGACGATGCAGACTGCGGCCCCGACGCCGGCTCAATTGAGTACGAATACCGGGTCCCCTTCGGTGGTATCCACGTCTTCATCGGCAAGATCGGCGAGCCGGGCCCTAAGCCTGACATCTGCACCGACATCATCGAGACGGCTCAGCGTGCGAGACTCGCCCGGGGTCAACCCGCCGTGAGGCGTGCCTTTGTGGGATGCATCCATGGAGGAGAATTTTCTGAAGGATATGACTCCGGCGGTGAGACGGCCATCTACTCTGATGGTGAGTCGTCCACATGTGAGATGGATTCGTTGTATCAACTGCAAGATGGCGGGCTTGGGGGCTGTTCCAATGGCGGCAGTATTCCGGACCCCTTTGAGCCGCCAAGCAGAGTCGGAATCTTCATGGCAGGTACCCAACCTGCGTTAACTTCATCAACTGCGGCGGCCATGACCTCAGGGACAGCAGCAGCCGGGGCAGGAGGCCCTGTGCGCTCGCCGGCTCAGGCGTTGATTGCCACGTCTTGAGCTTGCGTTAGTTTTCCTTGAAGAGGAAAGGGTGATGCAACACAGTAGCTTAAGTATTTCCCTCAGTTTTTGAGAACCAAGGTATCAATCCAGTAGGAGGCTCCTCACAAGTCCCACGCACCTACACAAACAAACAAAGAACTCGCAACCATCGCGATAAAGGGGTTGTCAATCCCTTCACGGCCACTTGCAAAAGTGTGATCTGATAGAGATAATATGATAAGATAAATATATTTTTGGTATTTTATGATATAGATTGGAAAAGTAAAGATGCAAATAAAGATAGATTGAAAGCGTATATGATAAAAGATAGACCCGGGGGCCATAGGTATCACTAGAGGCTTCTCTCAAGATAGCATAAGTATTACGGTGGGTGAACAAATTACTGTCGAGCAACTAATAGACAAGCGAATAATTATGAGATTATCTTGGCATGATCATGTATATAGGCATGACGTCGGTGACAATTAGACCGACCCCTGCCTGCATCTACTACTATTATTCCACACATCAACCGCTATCTAGCATGCATCTAGAGTATTAAGTTCATAAGAACAGAGTAACACTTTAAGAAAGATGACATGATGTAGAGGGATAAACTCATGCAATATGATATAAAACCCCATCTTTTTATCCTCGATGGCAAAAATACAATATGTGCCATGCTGCCCCTGATGTCACTAGGAAAGGACACCACAAGATTGAACCCAAAGCTAAGCACTTCTCCCATGGAAAGAAAGATCAATCTAGTAGGCCAAACCAAACCGATAATTTGAAGAGACTTGGAAAGATAACTCAATCATACATAAAAGAATTCAGAGGAGATTCAAATATTTCTCATAGATAAACTTGATCATGAACCCACAATTCATCGGATCTCGACAAACACACCTCAAAAAGAGTTACATTGAATAGATCTCCAAAAATAGGAAGGAGAACATGGTATTGAGATCCAAAAAGAGAGAAGAAGCCATCTAGCTAATAACTATGGACCCGAAGGTCTGTGGTAAACTACTCACAACTCATCGGAGAGGCTATGGTGTTGATGTAGAAGCCCTCCATGGTGGATTCCCCCTCCGGCAGAGTGTCGTCGACGGCTCCAAGATGGGATCTCGCGGATACAGAAGGTTACGGTGGCAGAAATATTTCTTCGATGGCTCCCCTAATGGTTCCAGGGTATATGTGTATATATAGGAGGAAGAAGTACGTCGGTGGATGCCTGAGGGGCCCACGAGACAGGGGGCGCGCCCTATAGGGGTGAGGGGCCCTCCACCCTCGTGGACACCTCGGGAGTTTCTTCACTTGCACTCCAAGTCCTTTGGATCACGTTCGTTCCAAAAATCATGCTCCCGAAGGTTTCATTCCATTTGGACTCCATTTGATATTCCTTTTCTTCGATATACTAAAATAGGCAAAACGAACAGAAGACGTCAAGATGACTGCTGAGCGGGCGACTCTGGATGTCCGGGCGTAGCAGATTCAATCATAGGCTTTTCAGCTCATGATGGGGCAGAACGCGTCAAATGAGGTTACGAGGAGAAGGTACCAGAAGGCTCAATCCCGTCTGCCTCCGGTTAGTAGGTTAGTCCCAAAAATGATATAAAAGTGTAAAGTAAAGACCATAAACATCCAAAACAGGTAATATAATAGCATGGAACAATCAAAAATTATAGATACGTTGGAGACGTATCAAGCATCCCCAAGCTTAATTCCTGCTCGTCCTCGAGTAGGTAAATGATAAAAACAGAATTTTTGATGTGGAATGCTACCTAGCATAATTCTCAATGTATTTCTCTTTATTGTGGCATGAATGTTCAGATCCAAATGATTCAAAATAAAAGTTCATATTGACATAAGAAATAATAATACTTCAAGCATACTAATCAAAGCAATCATGTCTTCTCAAAATAATATGGCTAAAGAAAGTTTATCCCTACAAAATCATATAGTTAGGCTATGCTTCATTTTTGTCACACAAAAATGCTCCCATCTTATACACCCCCGATGAAAAGCCAAGCAATTGTTTCGTACTTAAATAATCTCAAACTTTTTCAACTTTCACGCAATACATGAGCGTGAGCCATGGATATAGCACTATGGGTGGAATTGAATATAATGATGGGGATTATGCGGAGAAGACAAAAAGGAGAAAGTCTCACATTGACGAGGATAATCAACAAGCTATGGAGATGCCCATCCATTGATGTCAACATGAGGAGTAGGGATTGCCATGCTACGGATGCACCAGAGCTACAAATGAATGAAATCTTGACAAAAGAAAACTAGTGGGTGTGCATCCAACTTGCTTGCTCACGAAGACCTAGGGCATTTGAGGAAGCCCGTCGTAGGAATATACAAGCCAAGTTCTATAATGAAAAATTCCCACTAGTATATGAAAGTGACAACATATGAGACTCGCTATATGAAGAACATGGTGCTACTTTGAAGCACAAGTGTGGAAAAAGATAGTAACATTGCCCCCTTTTTTCATTTTTCTTGTTTTTTCTTTTTTTTTTCTTTGACCTTTCCCCTTTTTTTCTTTTTTTTCTTTGGCCTTGCTTTTTTTCTTTTTGCCTTATCTTTTTTTTCTTTAGGGACAATGCTCTAATAATGATGATCATCACACTTATATATTTACAACTCATGAATTACAAATCGAAACCAGAACAAGATATGACTCTATATGAATGCCTCCGGCGGTGTACCGGGATGGGCAATGAATAAAGAGTGACATGTATGAAAACATTATGCATGGTGGCTTTGCCACAAATACGATGTCAACTACATGATCATGCAAGGCAATATGACAATAGTAATGTATGTCATGATGATAAACGGAACGGTGGAAAGTTGCATGGCAATATATCTCGGAATGTCTATGGAAATGCCATAATAGGTAGGTATGGTGGCTGTTTTGAGGAAGATATAAGGAGGTTTATGTGTGATAGAGCGTATCGTATCACGGGGTTTGGATGCACTGACGAAGTTTGCACCAACTCTCAAGGTGAGAAAGGGCAATGCACGGTACCGAAGAGGCTAGCAATGATGGAAAGATAAAAGTGTGTATAATCCATGGACTCAACAGTAGTCATAAAGAACTCACATACTTATTGCAAAAATATACAAGTCATCAAAAACCAAGCACTACGCGCATGCTCCTAGAGGGATAGATTCGTAGGAAAAGACCATCGCTCGTCCCCGACCGCCACTCATAAGGATGCACAATCTAAGAACACATCATGTTTCAAATTTGTTACACAACTTTAACCATACGTGCATGCTACGGGACTTGCTAACTTCAACACAAGCATTCTTTAAATTCATAATCACCAAACTAGCATGACTCTAATATCATTACCTCCATATCTCAAAACAATTATCAAGTATCAAATTGATCATAGCATCCAATTCACTTTCTATGATAGTTTTTATTATACCCAACTTGGATGCCCATCATTCTAGGACCAATTTTATAACCATAGCAAATACCATGCTGTTCTAGGATACTCTCAAAATAATATAAGTGAAGCATGAGAGATCAACAATTTCTTCAAAATTAAGCCACCGCCGTGCTCTAAAAGATATAAGTGAAGCACTAGAGCAAAAGTTATCTAGCTCAAAAGATATAAGTGAAGCACATAGAGTATTCTAATAAATTCCAATCAAGTAGGCTTCTCCCAAAAGGTGTGTACAGCAAGGATGATTGTGGTGAACTAAAAAGCAAATACTAGTATAATACACGACGCTCCAAGCAAAACACATATCATGTAGCGAATAAAAATATAGCTCCAAGTAAAGTTACCAATGAACGAAGACGAAAGAGGGGATGCCTTCCGGGGGCATCCACAAGCTTAGGCTTTTGGCTACTCTTGAATATCTAGGGGTGCCTTGGGCATCCCCAAGCTTAGGCTCTTGCCACTCTTTATTCCATAGTCCATCAAATCTTTACCCAAAACTTGAAAACTTCACAATGCAAAACACAACAAGAAATCTCATAAGCTCCGTTAGTGAAAGAAAGAAGAACCACCACATAAGGTACTGTAATTAACTCATTCCTTATTTATATTGGTGTTAAACCTATTGTATTCCAAGTTCTCTATGGTTCATACCCTTACATACTAGCCATAGATGCATCAAAATAAGCAAACAACACACGAGAGGCAGAATCTATCAAAAACAGAACAGTTTGTAGCAATCTGTAACTTTTGGTTACTTCTGGAACTCCAAAAATCCTACCAAAACAGGACGTACTAAGAAATTTTTCTATTGATCTACAGCAAAAAGAATCAACGCAAAAGCACGTTTCTGTGATTTATTGAATTTTTTCTGGTGAGTGCAAAGTTTCTTTTTTTTCAGCAGAATCTAATTAACTCATACCATAGGTTGTCCTATAGGTTCTACTTGGCACAAACACTAAATAAAACATGAAAACACATCTAAACAGAAATTAGATGCAAAATTTATTACTAAACAGGAACAAAAACAAAGAATACAAATAAAATTGGGTTTCCTCTCAACTAGCGCTATTGTTTAACGCCCCAAGCTAGGCATAAAAGCAAGGATAGATCTAACTAGTGCCATCTTTAGTTTTTAGTTTTTTAATAGAATCATGCTCAAATCCAGGAGGTTCTTTACGTTTCCCTTCATGCTCTTTAATTTTTAGATCTAGAGAATCCAAACGCTTATTGCAAAGAGTAATCAACATATTCATACGGTGAAGATTCCCGCTAACACTCTTAAGAGGTTCAAGAACTTTTGTAAGATCTTTGTTACTTCGCAAATCTTTTCAAAAGCTTGTGTTTCCTCCGGGGTATGATGTGATCCCCCCTTTTGAGGTAGTGTTCCAACTATTCCCTCTACGATTTCATATGCAATACTGGGATCAATCTCGATAAAATTTCCTTTGGCAATACAATCCAAGAGTTGTCTATGGGACATATTTAGTCCAACGTAAAAATTGCGAAGAATAATTCTAAAATTCACCTCCAAAGTGCAGTTTCGATAAGATTCCATCATCCAAAACCAAGCATCTTTCAAGTTTTCACCTTGCCTTTGCTTGAAGTGAAGAACTTCAAACTCGGGAGAGAAACGAGTGGATAGGGAACTAGCCATGATAAAGAGATAAGCAACTAACACACGAGCACACAATAAGGCAAGCGAGAGAGAGAGAGAGAGAAGAAGAAGGCAAGCGGAAAAGAGAGGAGGTTGGGAAAGAGAGGGCGAATGAAATGGCAAGGGTGAAGTGGGGGAGAGGAAAACGGGAGGCAAATGACAAATAATGTAAATGCGAGGGAGATGAGTTTGTGATGGGTACTAGGTATGTCTTGACTTGAGCGAAGACCTCCCCGGCAACGGCGCCAGAAATCCTTCTTGCTACGTCTTGAGCTTGCGTTCGTTTTCCTTGAAGAGGAAAGGGTGATGCAGCACAGTAGCGTAAGTATTTCCCTCAGTTTTTGAGAACCAAGGTATCAATCCAGTAGGAGGCTCCTCACAAGTCCCACACACCTACACAAACAAACAAAGAACTCGCAACCAACGTGATAAAGGGGTTGTCAATCCCTTCACGACCACTTGCAAAAGTGAGATCTGATAGAGATAATATGATAAGATAAATATAATTTTGGTATTTTATGATATAGATTGGAAAAGTAAAGATGAAAATAAAGAGAGATTGAAAGCATATATGATAAAAGATAGACCCGGGGGCCATAGGTTTCACTAGAGGCATCTCTCAAGATAGCATAAGTATTATGGTGGGTGAACAAATTACTGTCGAGCAATTGATAGAAAAGCGAATAATTATGAGATTATCTAGGCATGATCATTTATATAGGCATCACGTCCGTGAAGTGTAGACCGACTTCTACCTGCATCTATTACTATTACTCCACACATCGACCGCTACCCAACATGCATCTAGAGTATTAAGTTCTTAAGAACAGAGTAACGCTTTAAGAAAGACGACATGATGTAGAGGGATAAACTCATGAAATATGATATAAACCCCATCTTTTTATCCTCAATGGCAACAATACAATACGTGCCTTGCTGTCCCTGCTGTCACTGGGAAAGGACACCGCAAGATTGAACCCAAAGCTAAGCCCTTCTCCCATGGCAAGAAAGATCAATCTAGTAGGCCAAACCAAACTGATAATTCGAAGAGACTTGCAAAGATAACTCAATCATACATAAAAGAATTCAGAGGAGATTCAAATATTTCTCATAGATAAACTTCATCATAAACCTACAATTTATCGGATCTCGACAAACACACCGCAAAAAGAGTTACATCGAATAGATCTCCGAAAAGAGGAAGGAGAACATGGTATTGAGATCCAAAAAGAGAGAAGAAGCCATCTAGCTAATAACTATGGACCCGAAGGTCTATGGTAAACTACTCACAACTCATCGGAGAGGGTATGGTGTTGATGTAGAAGCCCTCCGTGGTGGATTCCCCCTCCGGCAGAGTGCCGTCGACGGCTCCAAGATGGGATCTCACGGATACAGAAGGTTACAGTGGCGGAAATATTTCTTCGGTGGCTGCCCTGATGGTTTCGGGGTATATGTGTATATATAGGAGGAAGAAGTATGTCGGTGGATGCCCGAGGGGCCCACGAGCAGGGGGCATGCCCTATAGGGGGGGGGCGCCCTCCACCCTTGTGGTCGCCTCGGGAGCTTCTTGACTTGCACTCCAAGTCCTCTGGATCACGTTCATTCCAAAAATCACACTCCCGAAGGTTTAATTCCGTTTGGACTCCATTTGATATTCCTTTTCTTCGATATACTAAAATAGGCAAAAAAACAGCAATATGGGCTGGGCCTCCGGTTAGTAGGTTAGTCCCAAAAATGATATAAAAGTGTAAAGTAAAGCCCATAAACATCTAAAACAGGTAATATAATAGCATGGAACAATCAAAAATTATAGATACCTTGGAGACGTATCATTGATGGTTCTCACTGACAAGTTGATGACCCTATTAACCGCCGTGGTCAGCCCGGTGGATCAGGCTCAACATGATGCGGAGGTGGCATAGTTGAAGCTTGATATAGCACAAGCTAAAGAAAACCTAGCGGCAGAAGATGTCAAGATGACTGCTGAGCGGGCGGCTCTGGATGTCCGGGCGCAGCAGGTTCATTCATAGGCTTTTCAGCTCACGATGGAGCAGAATGCGTCAAATGAGGTTATGAGGAGAAGGTACCAGAAGGCTCAATCCCGTTTGCCTCCGGTTTATGATCCTAGGAATCTTTTCCAGACACCCGGAGCGGGACCTGGTAACCTGCCAGGAGTAAATCATGTCACAGCGCCCGAGACCAACACGCCGATTCAACAGTAGGTCATGGGGCCCCCACGTCTGAATACTGCTCCGCCCCCTTATGTGCCGACACCACCGGGTCATTACTCTAACCCACTGGAAAACATGATCGCGGCGGCAACACAACTGGCGGCTCTCCCAGCTGATGGCGATTCACCAACAACAGTTGAAACACGGAGGTTCAGGGCTCTTCTTCAGACAGCTTTAGCATAGCAGGAGGCATACTCTTACAGTAGAGACAAGATTCATTCTACCCCACGTCCGAGCCGGAGCAAGAGTTATAGCAGGCACATGGATTCACCAGCCGTGTCAAGCAATGCCCAGCACCGTAATCAGCCGTGCGGGTATGACCCGGCTTAGGGTGGGCTCCCAATGTGCATAATCAGGACAAAGTGCGTCAGCAAAAAGAGCAGGCGGCTCAGCAGGCAGCACAAGTGGCGGCTCAACAGGCAGAGGAAATAGCAGCTCAGTAGGCGGCTTATCAGCCCCTGCCGGCTTATCCAACAGTGTCGGTTGAGGCAGGAGTAGTCACCAAAACCGGGAGTGTGCCTTGTTTGGTGCCGGCTCTGTGTAACGAGCGGTTGCCCAAGGATTTTAAGGGGCCTCGCAAGGTACCAAATTCCATGGCCGATTTACAGCCCGGAGCGTGGATTGAAAGGCCATCGAGTTACTAGAAGTTAGAGACGCTGCAATGGCCAAGTACTTCACCATGATGTTAGATGGAACGACTCGTAATTGGTTGAAGGCGTTGCCACCTAATTCCGTTGGTTCATGGGCACAATTAAAGGAGAAGTTTATCCAGAACTTTAAGGATACATGCAAGCATCCCATGTCGATTGTGGACCTGACTAGTTGCAAACAATAGGAGGGTGAGTCTACGACCCATTGGGTGCACCGGGTCAAGGAAATAATACATTCCTCTGATAAGATGGATGTTGGCTCTGTAGTGTTAATGTTAGAGCAGAGTTGCCGTATTGAGCCTCTGAAGATGAAGCTGGGGCGGCTCAAGCGAGACTGTCCTGAGATGGGTCAGCTGGTGGCGGCTCTTGTTAAGTATGCTGATTCTGATAGTACCAAGGATCCCGAGTCTGACGACGAAAAGGCAGGGAAGGGAAAGAAGAGCGGCAATGGTAAGGGTCCTCAGCCTGGCCCGGCGAGTCAAGGCGGCAACAATAAACGTAAGGTGGATGGTAGCTCAGATTTTATGGCTAACACCAACTCACAGGGTAGCAATCAGCGGCATAAGGGGAGGCAACCTCCTCGATCTGGCGGGTCAGGTCCTACTCTTGAGCAGTTGCTAAATGAACCTTGCCCGAAGCACGACACTTAAGAGAAGCTGGCTACTCACCTGTGGAAGGATTGCACTATCATGAAGGCCTTCGAAAATTCTAACATGTTCAATGGAAATCACGGGTCGGGCAGCGGTTTTCATGGCCCGGACAATGGAGGTGGTGGTTCCAGTTTTGGCTTTCAGGGCCACCAGAACAGTCAAGGCAATTTCAATCAGGGTGGTCAAGGCGACTACAATCAGCAGTCTGGCCAGGCGGGTCAGCAGCAACAGTCTGGTTATCAGAGTAATCCAAAGCAATTGAACAGTGAACGGTATCATGCTTTCACCACAAGCTTATGTAAGCGGGATCCGAAGCTTCACAAGAGGGCAGTGAACACCGTTGAGCCGGCAGTTCCTCGATACTTGCGGTGGCTGAGCAGGCCATCACGTGGAGCCGGGAGGATCACCCGCCCCAGGTTGACAACCCGGGTCATTTGGCTTTAGTGGTAGCTAATACGTCTCCAACGTATCTATAATTTATGAAGCATTCATGCTATTTTATTATCTATTTTGGACGATTACGAGCTTAATTATACACTTTTATATTACTTTTGGGACTAACCGACTAACCGGAGGCCCAACCCATATTGCTGTTTTCTGGCCTATTTCAGTGTTTCGAATAAAAGGGATATCAAACGGAGTCCAAATGGAATGAAACCTTCGGCGGCGTGATTTTTGGGAAGAATATGATCCGGGAGACTTGGAGTTCATGTCAGAAGAGCCTCCAGGAGGCCAGGAGAAATTGCTTTTCGGCCTTCTCATGGCCTCGAGAAAGCTGCGCCATTACTTCCAAGCACATGAGATCACAGTCGTCACTCATTTTCCGCTGAAGAGGATACTGCAAAATCCAGAAGCGACAGGCAGGATTGTCGAGTGGGCGCTGGAACTGTCAAGCTTTGGTCTCAAGTTTGAAAGTACTTCAACTATCCAAAGCAGAGCATTGGCAGAATTTATTGCAGAATGGACGCCAACAGCAGATGAAGAAATTCCAGAGACAAGCATCCCCGCCAAGGAAGCGAGCAAAGAGTGGCTGATGTACTTTGATGGTGCCTTCTCGCTGCAAGGCGCCGGTGCGGGCGTTCTGCTTGTCGCACCCACCAGAGAGCACCTCAAGTACGTAGTCCAGATGCACTTTCCCAAGGAGCAAGCAACCAACAATAATGCAGAGTATGAAGGATTGCTTGCCGGTCTCAGGATCACAGCAGACCTTCGGATCAAAAAGCTCATTGTTAGGGGTGACTCACAACTTGTCGTCCGCCAAGTGAACAAGAACTATCAGAGTCCATTGATGGAAGCATATGTTGATGAAGTGAGAAAGATAGAAGAGCACTTTGACGTCCTGCAGATGGAGCATGTCCCGAGAGCTCAGAATGACATTGCTGATGGCCTGTCGAAGTGCGCCGCACTAAAGTTGCCTGTGGAACTAGGGATCTTTGTGCTCAAGCTGACTCAACCATCCGTAACACCATCAACTGGATAGAGCAAGAAGAGAAAGTTGATTTCTGGTGACTACTTTCCAGCAGAGCTCCCCGAAGCCGCCGCCAAGAAAGTCCCCAAGATCAACACCAAGGACGCTGAGGAGTGGTCTGCTCCGGCAAGCCTTATGGTTTGTTCCGTCGTAGCAGACGCTCCCGACAAGCTTTGCTCCGACAAGCTTGCCAGGGAACATCAAGCTCCAGCAAAACCGCAGGTTCTCGCCGTAGAAGCGGATGTTCCCGCAGCAGCAGATGTGCCTTTAGTCCTTGTTGTCGAGCCACAAGCTCCAGCATGGGCACAGCAGATTGTCCATTTCCTTCAGACAGGAGAACTTCCCGAAGAGCAAGAAGAAGCAAAAAAAGTAGCCCGGCAGTCAAGTATGTACCAGTTTGTCGATAGCATACTGTACAGAAGAAGACTCAACGGTGTGAAATTGAAGTGTATTCGCCGGGAAGATGGACAAAGGCTGCTGGCAGAGATACATGGATGCATATGTGGTCGCCATATTGGCGCAAGAGCACTTGCTGGCAAAGCATTCCGGCAAGGTTTCTTTTGGCCGACAGCCCTCCAGGATGCAACTGCACAAGTAACCAAGTGTGAAGCGTGCCAGTTCCATTCCAAGCAGATACACCAGCCAGCTCAAGCTCTCCAGACGATCCCTTTATCCTGGCCATTTTCGGTCTAGGGGCTCGATATCCTCGGCCCCTTCCCCCGAGCTGTCGGGGGCTTTGAGTACTTGTACGTTGCAATTGACAAGTTCACAAAGTGGCCGGAAGTGGAACCAGTGAGGAAGGTGACAGCACAGTCAGCAGTCAAGTTCTTCAGGTCGATTGTTTTCCGTTTTGGGATCCCTAACAGGATCATCACCGACAACGGCACACAATCCACGAGCTGCACCTTCATGCAGTACATCCAAGATCTTGGCGCCAAGGTCTGCTTCGCTTCTGTTGCTCATCCGAGAAGCAACGGTCAAGCAGAGAGGGCAAATGCTGAAGTGCTGCGCGGGCTCAAGACCAGAACTTTCGACAGGCTGCGCAAGTGCGGAAGGAACTGGATCGAGGAGCTGCCAGTGGTTCTTTGGTCGATCAGGACGACACCAAATCGAGCCACTGGCCAGACACCTTTCGCTCTAGTGTATGGAGCAGAGGCAGTTCTCCCCACGAAACTCGTATACAGATCACCTCGAGTGCTCGCCTATGATGAGCTTGAGCAAGAGCAGCTGCGACAAGATGACGCGCTGCTCCTTGAGGAGGATCGTCTTCAGGCTACTGTACGAGCTGCTCGATACCAGCAAGCTTTGCGCCACTACCATATCCGCAAAGTTAATGCCAGAAGCTTCGAGGAAGGCGACCTTGTTCTTCGGCGCGTCCAGTGCGCCAAGAATTCCAACAAGTTGACGCCAAAGTGGGAAGGCCCTTACCGGGTGAAATGAGTCACTAGGCCTGGCGCTGTCCGTCTTGAGACTGAAGATGGCATTCCGGTGAGCAACTCCTGGAACATTGAGCATCTTCGTAAGTTTTACCCGTAGGGCGCGGTTGCCGGAACCCGTTCCGGCAACCATCTTTTGTACAAGTCTTGCCGATGTTGCATGTAATCCTTTGTACAAAGCCGGGCGCAGATCCCGTGCATAAGTAAAGCTCATGTGCTCCGCACATCTTGTTAATTTCATGCATTATATTCTTTTTTGCATGCGTTATCTGACACTTTGTGCAGCATCTACCCCCGGTAAGCTATAACGAGCCGAAAGGCTCCATATCTTTATTTTCTCTTCTTTCTTTTTCTCAACAAAGGAAAGGAAGGTTCCCTCGCACACAAGTTTGCCGGAGGGGAAGGGAGAAGATAATGGTATGGACCAGGCGCCGTTTAAGCAAGTTTTGCCTTGCCGGAAAGCAAACGACAGAAAAGCTAAGTTGCCAAAGTTTGAGCAATTAGTTTTGATTTTTAAGTTATCTTCCTCGAACAACCGTGCTTTGTATGGAAAACCTGTGTGCGGAGGAACCAACTCGTAGCTAGTTGCGCCCTTACTTTGTTTTGAGTCTGCTCAACAACTTAAGTGTGCTGCAACTAGTCGCGACAAGGTTTCTTGTCGGAAGCGGCACCGCCAGCAGGCTGCTGACGTCCCGCACTCAGCGCTCGCGGATCGGGTGCCTGCGCCGACAAGTTCCCTAAAAGCGTAGGGTAAAAACATACATAGGAAGGAATCTAGTAAAGGAAATAACGTAGCAATCGATACCAGAAATAGAGTCATATTACAAGATAGCTTGTTGTAGCTCTAATAAATTGTTCTATGACATGGCCAGCAGCGACAAAGAGAAAAAGAAATGGGCGGCCTAGTCTACACGATCGCCCTCAACCCTCTTGATCTCGCTCACCTTGTCCACAATGGGTGCGACAAGGGCCTTGAGCGCCTCTCGATCAGCATCCGGCAGCAAGGATTTGAGGACGTTGGTGAGGCTGAGGCCTGGATTGCGAAAGGCCACCTTCATCAGCACCTTCTAGAGAACTCCTGTGCAGATTTTGCGCGACTCATCAGCCAGCTGCTTCGGGATCCTCTCCCGGAGTCGCTGGAGTGCCGTCGCCGCGCCCTTGAAGAACAGGCTGAGCTTGGCGCTGGGTTGGAGATGCTCGTCGGAGGGATACCCAAAATCCTCTATCCCCAGCTGCGCCAACTCCCCGTCGATGGCAGCGGCAGCATCCACAAGACCTTCAGTCCAATGCTCCACTGTCTCCCTGAAGGCGTCGTGGGCGGCAGCAGCATTCGCCAGCAGCGCCTCGTCGGCCTTGATCTTCTCCGACAAGGTCACCTCTCGCTCCCTGGCGGCGTCCAGCGTCTGAGTCAACGTGGCCAGCTTCAGCTCGAGATCCGCATTGGAATCCTTGGCGGCGCCGAGCTCCTTGCTCCTCTCTGCGAGAAGGCCTTGCAGCTCACCATGAGCGGCAGCATCCTTCTCGCGCTCACGCTTGAGCACAGCGAGCTCCTCGCCGCTCACCCGGAGATCGGCCTCCAGCTGCGCCACCTTCGCCTCCAGCTCTTTCTTGGCGGCCTCTGCAGTTGCGGCAGCATCCCTTGCTTCCTTGAGAGCCCCACCAAGTTTTTCCTCACGCGCGACAAGCTCCTCCTCATAGCTGTCGAGGTTGGCCTTCTGCTGCACCAACTCGCCTTCTCGCGCGGACTGCTTCTCGGCAGCAAGCCTTTGTTCCTCCTCAGCTTCGGCCTTCTCGAGAAGGAAGGCTGTACGCTCCTCAGCGAGTCGCTCCCGCTCCTGTGCCAGGGACCGGAGAGCTTCTTGATTGAGGCCCCGGAGCTCCTCCGCACGTTTCTCCATATCGACTCCCGCCTTCGCGACAAGTGCTTCCCGGGAAGCCAGCTTGGCTTGTCGTGCGCGGTAGAGTGACAACAGCTTCCGCAGCAGCTGCTCCTCCTCAGGCTCGCCACTTCTGCTGCTTGGCGCATCGACCAACGACAGCCCGGCGGAGGCGAGCACCTCCTCGTCAAAAGCTTCTCCTTCGACCGGCGCCCTGGAGCTCGACGCCCAGGGAAGCTTGATGAAGATACCATCGCCGGCCTTCAAGTAGGCGCCGTGCTGGGGCTCTTCGGAGCCTGGCTCCGTGGCAGTGGCGGAGGGATTGGCGGTCGGCGCAACACCGGGCGCTCCTGCGGCCTCAGGGCCGTCAGTGCGATCGCCCGACCACTCGCCAGCTTCTGCGGCGGCAGCCTTGGCGGCCTCTTCGCCGGCGGGCTCATCAGCACCGGCCCCTTCTTCGTTGGCGGCGGCGTCGTCGTTGCTGCCACGCGTGCCTTCCTCGCCGGCGTCCTCAGTCTCCATTGGCTCCGCAGCAGATGGATCTGAAGAACGAAGAAGGGAGAAAAGTCAAGCAAATATGTAAGAAAATCAGAAGAAGAAGGGCCCAAGGGAAGATTTCAGGCAAGAAGATTACCTGTACTAGGATCTGCGGTCGCGGTCTCAACCGCCGGAGGATCACTGGTGCCGTCCCTTGCCGGAGAACTGTCCCCTGCCGGGGAGTTCTCCCTTGCCGGAGAGCGCTCCCTTGCCGGGGACTCCTCCCTTGGCGGCGTAGTCGAAGCGGATGGCACTTCAGGGGTGGCTTCCGGGTCCTCCTGGTGAGGCTGTTCTGCTCCTACACAAATCAACAAGCAAGATATCAGTAGAGAAAAGAGCACCCATGCGCGCCCGACAGCAGGAAGTAAACTACAAACTTACGCTGGGGGCTGCTTTGGGGAGTGGCTGCAGGGTCCGTCAAGGTGGTCTCAGACACACCCCCTGCTGACACGGTGGGATCATCTTCGATGACAATCACCGGGGCCTTGGCTCTCTTCGCCGCTCTCTAGGCCAGCGTCCTGAAAAGGAATGGATTCAGATCGAAGCAAGTCAGAAACGAAACGAAAGCAACAAGATAGCAAGAATTGAAGAATTACGAAGACATCAAGGGGATCTTACTCTTCTTCGTCGTCGTCGGAGCTGAGCGCGGAGAGATCGAAGTCCGGCTCGCCTCTGGTGCGGCGAGGCGGAGGAGTAGGCTCCCTAGCCCGCTTGGCAGGAGCAGCAGCGGTGGACCGGGAAGACCCCACCCCAGTTGCCGCAGCGGCGTGAGGCGCTCCCGCGGCAACGGTGCTTGCCGCGGTAGAGCATGTCACGCGGCTTGGTGGCTGTTGGCCCGTCTGCCGCCCCGCTACGTCTGCGGCCTTGCGGAGACGCCTTCTTGGCGGGGCCGGGGGCTCCGCCTGCGGCAAGCTGTCTGAAGGTTCGGGATCTTCCTCGCCGGGCTCGCTCGGCTCAGCTTCAGGGCCGGCAAGATCTTCCTCGCCAGCAAACTCCGCGCATTCGGCAAGGCTTGCCGCCTCTGCTGCATCCGCCTCCTCCATGGTGAACCCGAACTCGCCCGCGGCAACTGCTGCCGCCACCTCTTCCAGCCTGGTGGTGATGCGCTGCATCTCATCATCAAGGGTGTTGCGGGTGAGACTCTTCTGTTCGTCAGCGCGGACCGGCACTTCTACCAAGTCGTCGAAGAACGCTTGTACGATGTCATCCGCAGGTTTTTGCCAGGTTGGGGCGATTCCGTGCGAATCGCACAACGGCATCATCGCGCGGATCCGGTCAAGCGACGAATTGTTGCACAACGGAACGACACTCCACGGCAACGTAAATGGGTGTTGAGGGTCGCGCTTGAACAGCTCCAGGAGCAGCGCATCCAGCTCCAGGACGGTGAAGTTGAAGTTGAGGCCCGGGCGCAGCCTCATGATATCCGTCGAGTTCTTGAACTCCCAGGCGGGTCTCCCCCTCTCCTGCAGGGGGGCAATGCAGTGTCGAAGGAAATCTGCGCCAATGGCGCCTACGGTGAGTCCGGCAAGCCTGAGGCGAAGGATCCTGGTGATAGCGATCTTCAGCCTCTCGTCTTCCGGGGCCACGTTGCTCCAATCATTACCACGCACTATTGGGGCTTGGCGCAGGGCAGTGAACGGCTGCGGGTTCTCCTCGACGATCCAGCACCACTCTGCTCTCCACTCCTCCCACTTGCTGCGGAGCTCACCCTCCAGATACGCCTCCTTCTTGCCGACTCTCGAGATCCAGGCGATCCCTCCGGCAAGCGGCTCTCCTCTCTCGACCCGAGGCATGAAGAAGTGGCGGAAAAGGGCTACATTTGGGTGGACTCCGACAAAGTTTTCGCACAAATGTGCGAAAACTGCCATGGTCAGAACGGCGTTGGGGGTGAAGTCAAGGAGACGGAACCCGTAGGTGTTCATGATGTCGCAGAAGAAATCAGAAAAGGGCGGGCAGAGCCCGCAGTAGAAGAACAGCGCGAAAAAGGGGTACCCGTTCGGAGCCAATCTCAAAGCAGTGGCCGGGAGTACCCTCGTGCACGGATGCGCCCGCGTCTCCGTCGACCAGAAGAGGTAGAAGTACTCCCCCAGCTCCTTCGCACCGAGCTGAGGGGAGAAGAGGGCCCGCTCCTTCCGCAGCGCCACGAGCCGCTGCGCCTCGGCCGATTTCACGCCCTTCCCCTTGTCGGCTTTCGGAGCCATGGCAGAGATGGCGAGGGAGATCGGCGGCGTTGGTTGCGCCGGTGGCAATGGGGGGCGGAGCGCTGTTCTCTTTTAGCTTTGAGAAGAAGGGAGGAGCGGCAGAGATTTTTGGACTTGGGGCAACAGACGGCGAGGTGGGCGAACTGCCCCTGTTTCCTCTGCTTATAAAGAGGGAGGGGGCGGACGTTTCGCCCTTCCGAATAAAGAAACCACCCACGATCTCTCCCACGACACCGCATTCAATGCGTGCCGTTAGGGGAGGGCGCGGTGGATATGGAGCAAGATTCGGCGTGGCCCAGGCCGCGTGTGCACGTGCCCTGTCTTGGGCCTAGTCCAACAGCGCTCGGCACCGTGTATGGCCCAGGCCCGGGGGCTCCTGTCGGTGTACTAGAATAGGGGTACCCTAGTACCCTAAACTTGTGCACGGGCGGTTGCAGCACCCCGCGGCAAGGCTTGCCGGGCGACCGCCAAGGTCCTCCGTGGTTCCCATGGAGCCATTCAAGAACAAAGTATTTAAGCTCAGGAGACAAGGCCCCGGCAAGAGGAGCTTGCCGGGAAGGCCAACCAAGGCACTTCAAAGAACTTGCCGCGATGCGCCGTGCGTCCCAGCAAGGCCTGGTGAGCGACAAGCTTCCAAGCCCGACAAGACAACAGCCGCGGCAAGGCGCTTGCCACGGCAGGCGGCCACTCTGTGCCCACGCTCCAGCGCATCCACCAATGTGTCGCTCTGGGGGCCTTTCCAGGCGCGCGTGGTGGGAGGCTGTGCAGCCAGCGGTGTGCGGTGGCATGCGAAGCTGACAAGATCGCCATCGTGGCGAGCGGTGGCGCCCCTGACGATCCTTTTCTGCACTGTTTGGGCTACACAGACGGGCATTTAATGCCCTTGTCCCCTGCCGTCAGGGTTAGGTAGGAAACACTGTACAGGTAGCTGTACCAACCACTCCTCTTTTTACACTATTACCCTTCTCTGCGTTGCCACCTGTCGGTGACCCCTTTAGCGTATAAAAGGAGGCCCATGCGCAACGTAGAAGGGGTTCGACTCATTCGTAAGCCAGAAAACACTTAGCTCTCTCTCTAGCAAGAACATAATACAATCAGACAAGTAGAAGTAGGAGTATTATCTCTCTGGAGAGCTCCGAAGCTGGGTAAACTGCTCGTGTGCTTTGCCTCGATCCGCTCTTCGTGCGATCTCCGCCCCCCGCCGAACCGAAAGGGGTCCGGTCCGCTGGCCCCATAGGTGTTCGCGGATCAGTTTCCCCGACACCTATCTTTTACTTTTATGCAAGAGTCAAGGTGATATTCACCTTTCCCTTTTTTATTTTATCCTTTGGCAAGCACCTCGTGCTGGAAAGATCCTGATATATATATCCAATTGGATGTAAGTTAGCATGAACTATTATTGTTGACGTCACCCAAAGGTGAATACGTTGGGAGGCAATTATAAGCCCCTATCTTTCTCAGTGTCCATTAAAACTCCATAACCACAAGTATTGCGTGAGTGTTAGCAATTGTAGAAGACTATATGATAGTTGAGTATGTGGAGTTTGCTTAATCAAAGCTCTGACATAGACCCTTCCTGAAAATAAGATGAATTGCAATTGTTTGATGACTAAGAATGAAGTTTGCTAGTTTTCAAGAAAGTTTATGGTCTATGCTTTAACATGTGAATAGCTTGTTACTTGATCATGAAAAGTTTTATGATATGAACCTCTGTTATGACATATAAACATGCTAGAAAAGGTGATTGAAATTATCATTGATCAAACTTGTGCACCTGCTCGCATTCACACTTCATAAATTCTTTCTTTTATCATTTACCTACTCAAGGACAAGCAGGAATTAAGCTTGGGGATGCTGATACGTCTCCAACGTATCTATAATTTGTGAAGCATTTATGCTATTTTATTATTTGTTTTGGATGATTACGGGCTTTATTATACACTTTTATATTACTTTTGTGACTAACCTACTAACCGGAGGCCCAACCCATATTACTGTTTTCTGGCCTATTTTAGTGTTTCGAAGAAAAGGAATATCAAACGGAGTCCAAACGGAATGAAACCTTCGGGAGCGTGATTTTTGGGAAGAACATGATCCGGGTGACTTGGAGTTCTCGTCAGAAGAGCCTTGAGGAGGCCAGGAGATAGGAGGGTGCCCCCCCCTACTGGGTGCGCCCCTGTCTCCTGGGCCCCTTGAGCACCCCCCGACCGACTTCCTTCGCCTATATATTCCCATATACCCTAAAAACATTGATAACAAAGATAGATTAGGAGTTCCGCCGCCGCAAGCCTCTGTAGCCACCAAAAACCTCTCAGGAGCCTGTTCCGGCACCCTGCCGGAGGGGGGATCCCTCATCGGTGGCCATCTTCATCATCCTGGCGCTCTCCATGACGAGCAGGGAGTAGTTCACCCTCGGGGCTGAAGGTATGTACCAGTAGCTATGTGTTTGATCTCTCTCTCTCTCGTGTTCTCTCTCATGTTTCCTCTATGGCACGATCTTGATGTATCGCGAGCTTTGCTATTATTGTTGGATCTTATGATGTTTCTCCCCCTCTACTCTCTTGTAATGAATTGAGTTTTCCCTTTGAAGTTATCTTATCGGATTGAGTCTTTAAGGATTTGAGAACACTTGGTGTATGTCTTGCCGTGCTTATCTGTGGTGACAATGGAATATTCACGTGATCCACTTGATGTATGTTTTGGTGATCAACTTGCGGGTTCCGCCCATGAACCTATGCATAGGGGTTGGCTCACGTTTTCGTCTTGACTCTCCGGTAGAAACTTTGGGGCACTCTTTGAAGTACTTTGTGTTGGTTGAATAGATGAATCTGAGATTGTGTGATGCATATCGTATAATCATGCCCACGGATACTTGAGGTGACAATGGAGTATCTAGGTGACATTAGGGTTTTGGTTGATTTGTGTCTTAAGGTGTTATTCTGGTATGAACTCTATGATAGATTGAACGGGAAGAATAGCTTCATGTTATTTTACTACGGACTCTTGAATAGATAGATCAAAACGGATAACTTTGAGGTGGTTTCGTACCCTACCATAATCTCTTCGTTTGTTCTCCGCTATTAGTGACTTTGGAGTGACTCTTCATTGCATGTTGAGGGATAGTTATATGATCTAATTATGTTATTATTCTTAAGAGAACTTGCACTAGTGAAAGTATGAACCTTATGACTTGTTTCCAAGCATTGCAATACCGTTTACGCTCACTTTTATCATTAGTTACCTTGCTGTTTTTATAATTTCAGATTACAAATACCTTTATCTACCATCCATATTGCACTTGTATCACCATCTCTTCGCCGAACTAGTGCACCTATACAATTTACCATTGTATTGGGTGTGTTGGGGACACAAGAGACTCTTTGTTATTTGGTTGCAGGGTTGTTTGAGAGAGACCATCTTCATCCTACGCCTCCCACGGATTGATAAACCTTAGGTCATCCACTTGAGGGAAATTTGCTACTGTCCTACAAACCTCTGCACTTGGAGGCCAAAAAACGTCTTCAAGAAGAAGGTTGTGTGGTAGACATCAGTATCACCTCAAGTTGGGGGGTACAAGTTCAGTAAGGTGCTCATGGATTGAGGCAGCAGCATCAATATCCTCTATTATGAGATCTTCCGTCGTATGGGGTTAACAGATAAAAATCTTAAGAAATCCAATATTGTTTTCCATGGTGTGGTTCCTGGTAAGTCGGCATACCCAGTAGGCAAGATCGAGCTGGAGGTAGCCTTTGGAGACGAGTATGATTCCAGGGCCGAGAAGTTAACTTTTGAGGTGGTCAAGATCAGAAGCCCGTATCATGCTCTGTTTGGGCGAATGGCTTACGCCAAGTTTATGGCACGGCCGTGTTATGTTTATCTGCAGCTGAAGATGCCGGGTCATAAAGGGAGTATTATGGTTCATGGCAATCGAAAGGTGGCTCTGGAGTGCGAGGAAGGTGATGCAGCTTATGCTGAGTCGGTATGTGCCGCAGAAGAGTTAAAATTCTATAAAGACAATGTTAACCCGACAAATATGACATCCTTGAAGAAGCCCACCACAGAGCGTGAGCCGGAGATGAAGTTTAAATCGGCGGAGGATACCAAGATGGTCGATTTGTTCCTGGCGATTCATCTAAACAATTCAGTATCAGTGCTAATCTAGATCCCAAATAGGAAAGCGCGCTCATCGAGTTCATCTGTGAGAATCGGGACATCTTTGCATGGAAACCTTCTGACATGCCAGGTGTACCAAGAGAACTCGCTGAGCACACTCTCAACATTGATCCGAAGTTTAAGCCGGTCAAGCAGTTCCTTCGGTGGTTTAATGATGAGAGACGCAAGGCCATTGGCGAAGAGGTGGCCCGGCTCTTGACGGCCGGGTTTATCATTGAGGTGTTTCATCTAGAGTGGTTAGCTAACCCAGTGCTGGTGCTTAAGAAGAACGTCACTTGGCGTATGTGCATGGACCACACTAACTTAAACAAAGCTTGTCTGGCTGATCCCTTGTGTGAGTTTTTTGGATGCTTACTCCGGATATCATCAGATCAAGATGGCGGTTAGGGACCAAGAGAAGACGGTGTTCATTACTCCTATTGGAGCCTTCTGCTATGTTTCTATGCCTTTTGGGCTTAAGAGTGCCCAGGCGACTTATCAGCGTTGCGTGCAGAATTGCCTTCATACTCAGATTGGTCGTAATGTGCATGCTTATGTGGATGATATTGTGGTGAAGTCCGGCGAGAAGGAAACGCTGATAGATGATCTCAAGGAGACCATTGATAATCTATGGGTGTACAACATGATGCTCAACCCGGCGAAGTGCGTCTTTGGTGTGCCAGTAGGCAAACTTTTGGTTTTTCTGGTTTCTAACAGAGGCATTGAGTCTAACCCGGAGAAGATCAAAGCTATCACATCTTTGGAAAAACCCAAGTGTATCAATGATGTTCAACGCTTGGTGGGTCGTATTGCTGCTTTAAGCCGGTTCATCAGCCGGTTAGGCGAGAAGGCCATACCGCTGTATCAGATGCTGAAGAAGATAGATGATTTTGTATGGAGTGATACGGCTAATATTGCCTTTGAGGATTTGAAGAGACAATTGGCTGAGCCGCCGGTTCTTGTTGCTCCTATTGACAAGGAGCCATTGCTACTATATGTGGCCGCTAATGCACGTGTTGTCAGTGTAGCCATTGTAGTGGAGCACAAGGAGTCTGGTAAGGAATATCCGGTTCAACGACCGGTTTACTACATTAGTGAGGTGCTCATTGAGTCCAAACAGAGGTATCCACATTGGCAGAAGCTCATTTATGGGGTGTTCATGGCCAGCCGGAAGCTTAAGCAGTATTTCCTGGGTCATCCCATCACTGTGGTCAGTTCTGCTCCTTTGGGAGATATAATCCAGAACAGAGAGGCTACAGGACGAGTCACGAAGTGGGCCATTGAGCTTGGACCTCATGGTTTGAAATATGTGCCTCGTACTGCTATCAAATCTCAAGCACTGGTGGATTTCATCAACGATTGGACAGAGTTACAGGAGCTTGAAGAGAAGCCGGATAATACATACTGGACAATTCACTTCGATGGATCCAGGCAATTGGAAGGCTTGGGGGCTGGAGTCATTTTGGCTTCCCCTCGAGGTGATAAATTTTGTTATGTGCTAAGGTTGATGTTTCCCTATACTAACAATGCAGCTGAGTATGAGGCCTTGCTCCATGGTCTTCGTATGGCTAAAGAGATGAACTTACGCCGGGTAAGGTGCTTTGGCGACTCAGATCTGGTAGCTCAGCAAGTCTCAGGCAAGTGGGATTCCAAAGATCCTCTCATGGCGGCTTATCGCCGTGAAGTTGATGTTGTGGCTGGACACTTCAAGGGTTATCAAGTGGAACACATAGATCGCAGGAAGAACGAGGAGGGTGATGCTCTAAGCCGTCTTGGATCTGAACATAAACCGGTACCCCCGAATACCTTATTGGATGTTTTGCATAATCCTTCTGTCAAGTTATCTACATAGGAAGACTTGGCTGTGCCTGACCTGGAGGCACAGCTAGTGGCGGCTCTTCATGTCATCCCAGATTGGACAATGCCATATTTGGCTTACCTGACCCGGGGAGAATTGCCTGGGGATGAAACCTTGGCTAGACAGATAACCCGGCGTTCTAAGTCAATGACGATTGCCAATGGCGAGTTACACCATCGCAGTGTTACTGGGGCGTTTCAATGTTGTGTATCTCCTAAAGAAGGCCAAGAGATTCTTCGTGAGATTCGTGAAGGAGATTGCGACCATCACGCTGGATTAAAGTTCCTTGTGGCCAAAGCTTTCCATCACGAGTTTTATTGGGTGACGGCTCATGCAGATGCAGAAGATCTGGTCAGTAAATGTGACGAGTGTTAGAAATTTTCACGGCGAGCTCATGTGCCGGCTCAAGAATTGAGGATGATACCAATTACTTGGCCATTTGCTGTGTGGGGGCTTGATATGGTTGGGCCTTTCAAAAGATCCAAGGATAAAAAGACTCACCTTTTGGTGGCAGTGGATAAATTCACAAAGTGAGTGGAAGCAGAGCCGGTCAGTAAATGTGATGCAGCGACGGCGGTTCAGTTCATGAAAAAGGTGATTTTCCGTTTTGGTTTCCCCCATAGCATTATAACTGATAATGGTACTAACTTGTCCAAGTGGGCTATGGAGGAGTTCTGTCAACGTGAGCATATCCGGCTTGACGTCTCATCAGTGGCTCACCCCCAGTCCAATGGTCAAGCAAAAAGAGCCAATCAGGAAATTTTGAAGGGTATCAAACCACGGCTTTTAGTTCCTTTGCAATGAACGTCAAGTTGTAGGGTGGAGGAGTAACCATCAGTGTTATGGAGCATCAATACTACCCCCAACAGATCTACGGGTTATACCCCTTTCTTCATGGTTTATGGAGCAGAGGCGGTTCTTCCTAGTGACATCCGCCATGACTCACCCTGAGTGGCGGCTTATGTGGAAGCTAACAATGAGCAAGCACGTAGGGAAGCACTTGACCTCTTGGATGAGAAGCGTGACTTGGTAGCAGCCTGCTGGCTGATTTACCAATAGGACCTATGGCGGTATCACAGCTGCCGGGTTAAGTCTAGAACCTTTCAAGAAGGCGACTTGGTGCTCCGGCTTATCCAGGATCAGACTGATGCACACAAGTTATCCCCACCTTGGGAAGGGCCCTTTGTGGTCAGCAAGAATTTAAACAACGGGTCATACTACCTTATCAATGTTCGAGAGCACAAAGACTCATGTAAGTCAGAGGAGGAGACCCGTCGGCCGTGGAATATAGCTCATCTTCGGACTTACTACACTTGAGCCACCGGCTCTCATGATGTACATATCTTGGTGATGTATATATTAAGTAATAAAGCAGGACCTATGTCCTTTTCATCCCCAAAGATCATATGTTTTCATTCTCATAAATTCAAAAAGACCATTGGGGTCTGATCGTATTCGAATCTAGCTTAACTCCTTTGGCACAGCTTCCTGATCGTATTCGAATCATAGTTGTCAAACAAAATTGATCACTTTCGGGCTGGATCGTATTCGAATCATAGCTTAACCCCTTTTTGGTCCGACTCAGATCGTATTCGAATCAGAGTTGTTAAATACTTTCAAGGTCACTTGGGGGCTTCCTGTTCAAACATAGGTCGTATTCGAACCAAAGAGAACATAGGTGTCAGTACCCACTTGATCAGTGCAATGCCAAAACCCACTTGGGGGCTTCTTGATCGTATTCGAATCATAGCTTAACCCCTCTTGGGTCCTGATGACCCACAAGTGTAGGGGATCTATCGTAGTCCTTTCGATAAGTAAGAGTGTCGAACCCAATGAGGAGCAGAAGGAAATGATAAGCGGTTTTCAGTAAGGTTTTCTCTGCAAGCACTCAAATTGTAAGTAATAGATAGTTTTGTGATAAGATAAATTGTAACGAGTAACAAGTAGTAAAATTAAATAAGGTGCAGCAAGGTGGCCTGATCCTTTTTGTAGCAAAGGACAAGCCTAGACAATTTCTTATAATGAGAAAAGCGCTCCCGAGGACACATGTGAATTATCGTCAAGCTAGTTTCATCACACTCATATGATTCGCGTTCGGTACTTTGATAATTTGATATGTGGGTGGACCGGTGCTTGGGTACTGCCCTTACTTGGACAATCATCCCACTTATGATTAACCCCTATTGCAAGCATCCGCAACTACAACAAAAGTATTAAGGTAAACCTAACCATAGCATGAAACATATGGATCCAAATCAGCCCCTAACGAAGCAATGCATAAACTAGGGTTTAAGCTTATGTCACTCTAGCAACCCATCATCTACTTATTACTTCCCAATGCCTTCCTCTAGGCCCTAATAATGGTGAAGTGTCATGTAGTCGACGTTCACATAACACCACTAGAGGAAAGACAACATACATCTTATCAAAATGTCGAACGAATACCAAATTCACATGACTACTAATAGCAAGACTTCACCCATATCCTCAGGAACAAATGTAACTACTCACAAAGCATATTCATGTTCATAATCAGAGGTGTAATAATATGCATTAAGGATATGAACATATGATCTTCTACCAAGTAAACCAATAAGTATCAACTACAAGGAATAATCAACACTACTAGCAACCCATAGGTACCAATTTGTAGTTTTGGATACAAGATTGGATACAAGAGATGAACTAGGGTTTGAGAGGAGATGGTGCTGGTGAAGATGTTGATGGAGATTGACCCTCTCCCGATGAGAGGATCGTTGGTGATGACGATGGTGATGATTTCCCCCTCCCGAAGGGAAGTGTCCCCGGCAGAACAGCTCTGCCGGAGCTCTAGATTGGTTCCGCCAAGGTTCCGCCTCGTGGCGGCGGAGTTTCGTCTCATAAGCTTGCCTACAATTTTTTTCCAGGATAAAACCCTTCATATAGCAGAAGATGGACACCGGGAGGCCACCAGGGGGCCTAGGAGATAGGGGGCGCGCCCAGTAGGGGTGTGCGCGCCCCCCACCCTTCTAGACAGGGTGTGGGCCCCCTGAGGTATTTCTTCCGCTCAAGAATTCTTATTAAATCGAAAAATAGGTTTCGTGGAGTTTCAGGTATTTTGGAGCAGTGCAGAATAGGTTTCCAATGTTTGCTCCTTTTCCAGCCAGAATTCCAGCTGTCGGCATTCCCCCTCTTCATGGTAAACCTTACAAAATAAGAGAGAATAGCCATAAGTATTGATATATAATGTGTAGTAACAGCCCATAATGCAATAAATATCGATATGAAAGTATGATGCAAAATGCACGTATCAACTCCCCCAAGCTTAGACCTCGCTTGTCCTCAAGCGGAAGCCGAAATCGAAAAATATGTCCACATGTTTAGAGATAGAGGTGCCGATAAACATAAAATACGGACATGAGGGCATCATGATCATTCTTATGACAGCATCATATATAGATTTTGTCATATGAATTCTTATGCTCAAGTAACAATCAATTCACAATGTCAAGTATGGTTCAGAAACTTCATTGAAGCTAACAAACAATTATCTCAGTCATTTAAGCAATTGCAATTTACCGTAACATCACAAAGAGTCAAAAATAGAGCTTTTTAGCAAGTCCACATACTCAACTATCATATAGTCTTCTACAATTGCTAACACTCACGCAATACTTGTGGTTATGGAGATTCAGCCGGACACTAAGAAAGATAGGGGCTTATTGTGTTGCCTCCCAACGTATTCACCTTTAGGTGATGTCAACAATAACAATCCATGCTAACGAACATCCAATTGGATATATACATCATGATCTTTCAAACACGAGGAGCTTGCCAAAGGATAAAATGAAAAAGGGAAAGGTGAAGGTCACCTTGACTCAAGCATAAAGTAAAAACATAAAGTAGGAACATAAAGTAAAAGATAGGCCCTTCGCAGATGGAAGCAGAGGTTGTCATGCGCTTTTAGGGTTGGATACACAAAATATTACTACGAAAGAATGTCACTTTATATTGCCACTTGTGTATGGACCTTTATTATGCAGTCCGTCGCTTTTATTGCTTCCATAACAAGATCGTATAAAGCTTATTTTCTCCGCACTAATAATTCATGCATATTTAGAGAGCAATGTTTATTGCTTGCACCGTTGACAACTTACTTTAAGGATCTTACTCAATCCATAGGTAGATATGGTGGACTCTCATGGCAAAACTGGGTTTCGGGATATTTTGGAAGCAGAAGTAGTATCTCTACTTAGTGCTAGGAATTTGGCTAGCATGAGGGGGAAAGGCAAGCTCAACATATTCGGAAGGTCAATGAAAATATACTTTAACTGAGATATGATAAAACATAAACCATTACATTGTCTTCCTTGTCCAACATCAACTCTTTTAGCATGTCATACTTAATGAGTGCTCACAATTATAAAAGATGTCCAAGATAGTGTATTTATATTTGAAACCTCTCTTTCCTTATGACTTCCTATTAATTGCAACGATGACCAAAACTAGGTTTATCAACTCTCAACAACTTTCAAGCCTCAATACTTTCTATGTGTGAAGTTGTCACTATCCATAAGATCAATAGGAACTCTTTTACTCTTTTCATTCTTTCTACTTTTCTCAAGATCATAGCAAGATAGCAAAGCCCTTGACTCAACACTAATCTTTATTATAGATAGCTCACGGACTCAATTACATAAAGAGATCACAAAGCAAACTCAAAACTACTTGATATCAAAACTTCAATCTACTAAATTAAGATACTACTAAAAGGATCGAACTAAATAAAATAGTAAAGATAGGAGTGTGATGGTGATACGATACCGGGCCACCTCCCCCAAGCTTGGCAGTTGCCAAGGGGATTGCCCAAATCCATGTGATTATGTCCTCGGAGGTGATGATGATGATGGATAATCGCACATCAAGTGTAGAAGCTCCTCCAACTTGCGGATAATACCCTTGAGACCAGCGATATGATCCTTCAACAAAATATTCTCCTGTGTGAGATACTTATTCTGTATGTGAGCTAACTCAATCATCTTGAAAGCTTCAATCTCAGTTGGAGTAAAGAGGTTAGGTAAAGGTTGAGGGATGTCTTCTTCCTTCACTGCCGGAGCTTGAACCTCCATGGCCTTCTTGATCCCTTCATCCTTGTTGATCTCTTCTGGTTCTTCTCTTTTCAGCTCTATCTTCAATAGCCAAGCATCCTTGTCTTCATTGTTGAAGGAGGATGACGCCATGGTGCTCTAGATCTGTAACAGAAAACAGCTCGAAACGAAACAGAGGATATTTGCGTGATACGGTGGTCAAAACCTTTGGGAGGTTATATAATGAATTTTTACCGACCAAAATACGTAATGTGCAAGAAAACGGAGCCCGGAAGGCACACGAGGTGTCCACGAGACAGGGGGCGCACCCAGTAAGGGTGGGCGCGCCCTCCACTCTCGTGGAGGCCTCGTGTCCTTCTCAGACTACTTCTTTCTTCCTAAAATTCTTAAATATTCCAAAACTGATAGAAATTGCCTTTAGAATTGTTTTGGAGTCGGTTTACTTACCATACCACATACCGATTCCTTTTCAGAGTCTGGAACGTTCTGGAAAGTGTCCCTTATGTATTCCTCCGGGGTTACGGTTTCAATAATATTAGTTTCAACATTGATAGGATTACCTGAAATATAAAGTTTAATTCTTTGACCGTTCACCACCCTTGGACTTGTGCCTTCGAAGTTGTTGATTTTTATGGCACCGAAACGATAGACCTCCTTGATAACGTAAGGACCTTCCCATTTAGAGAGAAGTTTTCCTGCAAAAAATCTTAAATGAGAGTTGAATAATAACACATAATCACCTACGTTAAACTCACGCTTTTGTATCCTTTTGTCATGCCAGCGTTTGACTTTCTCTTTGAATAGCTTGGCATTCTCATAGGCTTGGGTTCTCCATTCATCAAGTGAGCTAATATCAAACAACCTCTTCTCACCGGCAAGTTTGAATTCATAGTTGAGCTCTTTAATAGCATAATATGCTTTATGTTCAAGTTCTAGAGGTAAATGACAAGATTTTCCATAAACCATCTTATATGGAGACATACCCACAGGATTTTTATAGGAAAAAGTCCATTTTAAACCCTGAATTCGTAGACGTTCGGCGAAACGAACCCTCAAGTCAAAATCCCGGCCAATTGCACCCTGAACTATGCAATCCTGGTCTAAATCGAACCCTGGCTAATATCAACCAGGATTTGTCTAGCTGTTGGGCCAAGGAGCACCCGTCCTCTTCGCTGGGCCAACCCATTTCTTTTTGTTTGCTAAAAAATTATCTTTATTTTTCTGTCGCTCTTTGCAGCAGCATTGCAGACATAAAGACAGAAGTCTGTACTGCAAGCCCGTAACGTTAAAAAAATCAGGCACTTGGCAAGCTACGAACACAGGATCTGCAGATGAGGTGGTACTAGCACTCGAGCTAGCACGCAAATATGTTTACAATAACAGCGCAAAAAAATATTAGTCACCTCCAGATTCGAATATTTTTAAATTTCGGACTCAAAATATTTTTTTGAAAAAAAAAGATGAGTGTTTTATGAAAAGCAACCACTTTTCAAATTTGCCAAATTAAATTTGTAGAATTCAAGCAAACTTTTGGAACATGCACATGTTTCAAAACTCCCAAACAAAATTTCAAACCACGAACGTTTTTCAAAAATTTGCAAACAATATTGAAATGGGAACAATTTTTAAACTACTATTTTTTTATTGAAAACACGAACATATGTAGAATTTTGTGAAATATAGGAATATTTTTTAATCTTTGAAACAAAATCAGAACACAAGAATATTTTCTAAAATTTGTGAACAATATTTGAAACAGACACTTTTTTCCAAATCCCGGATATATTTTAAAAAGTTATAAGAAATATAGAACGAAAACATTTTGAACAAATTTTCAATATAAGGAACTCTTTCTTCATGGAAGTTTTTGAATCCGTCAACTTTTTTAAATCCACGAACTCTTTTTCAATTTTATTTCTTTTTTTTTGAAAATCCATGAATTTCTTTTCATATCTGAGGACTTTTCTTTTGAAAATCCGTCAACTTCTTCTCAAAAGTGTTTAATTTTTTCTAAATCCGTGAACCTTTTGTTCAAAGTTTGTGAATTTTTGCTTTTGAAATTTTGGTCACAAGGTTGTTTTTTATTGTTTGCTATTTCCTACTAAGATAGCCACCGGTTTCTATATAGTTTAAAATAATTTGAGCATTCAAAAAAATTAAAAAATTTGTGGGTTTGAAAATAATATGCAAATTTGGAAAAAAGTTCATTAACCCCAACAAAAATCACAAATTTAAGAAGAAATAAAGAAACTAAAACAAAGAAAACATAAAAGAAAAGAAGAAAAAGGAAGCAATTAACACAACATATGTCGGGTCCCAGGTGATTAGTTGCGTCGATCAAACAGGAGCAACCGGGTCGCGTGTTCCTGCCACACCATAGCGTGCGTATTTTTTAACGAAAAAACAAAAGCGGGTCGGCCCAGCAGGAGCAAGGTGTAGCGCCATTTGTGAATTTTTATTTCTTAACGAAAAAAACTAAAGTGGGCCGGCCCAGTGAGGTGCAGGTGTGCGTCCTCAGCGAAATCCTACCAATCCCGGTCATCCAAACAACTCAAAGGTTCGATTTAGACCGGGATTGTATAGTTCAGGGTGCAATCGACCGGGATTTCGATTTGAGGGTTCGTTTTGCCGAACGTCTACAAGTTCGGGGTTTAAAATGGACTTTTTTGATTTTTATATGCAGTTCTATAGGCCCACAATGCATCATCAAGTTTTTTGGACCAATTCTTTCTAGATCTATTAACAGTCTTTTGCAAAATTAATTTGAGCTCTATATTGCTCAACTCTACTTAACCACTAGACTATGCGTGATAAGGAGATGCGATTCTATGATTGACATTGATTCTATATCCAATAGCAAGCATCTTACGGAAAGAACCATGAATAAAATGTGAACCACCATCAGTCATAAGATATCTAGGGACTCCAAACCTTGGAAAAATAACTTCTTTAAGGATTTTAATGGAAGTGTTATGATTGGCACTACTAGTTGGAATAGCTTCTACCCACTTAGTAACCTAATCAACAACAACTAAAATATGTGTGTAACCATTAGAGGCAGGATAAGGTCCCATATAATCAAAGCCCCAAACATCAAATGGTTCAATAACAACAGAATAATTCATAGGAATTTCTTGACGTCTACTAATATTACCAATTCTTTGACATTCATAACAAGACAAGACAAACTTAAGGGCATCTTTGAAGAGAGTAGGCCAATAAAAACCGGATTGCAATACCTTATGTGCAGTTCTGTCTCCAGCGTGGTGTCCTACATATGATTCAGAGTGACATTTGTGTAGGATCTGTTCCCGTTCATGCTTAGGTACACAACGTCTAATAACACCATCTACTCTTAAATCATAAAAGAACTTTTTCTTTTGCTGATATGTGAAACTAGGTGGTATAAATTTAACAACAATGTAATTAGCATAATTAGCATACCAAGGAGCACTACAATAAGCATTAATGACTGCTAATTGTTCATAAGGAAAGCTATCATCAATAGGTATTGGGACATCAAGAACATTCTCTAACCTAGACAAGTTGTCTGCAACAGGGTTCTCAGCTCCCTTTCTATCAATAATATGCAAGTCAAATTCTTGGAGCAAGAGAACCCATCTAATGAGTCTAGGCTTAGCATCTTTCTTTTCCATAAGATATTTAATAGCAGCATGATCGGTGTGAATAGTAACTTTGGAATCAACAATATAAGGTCTAAACTTATCACATGCAAACACAACTGCTAAGAATTCGTTTTTAGTAGTAGCATAATTTCTCTGGGCAGTATCAAGAGTCTTACTAGCATACTGGATTACATTTAATTTCTTATCAACTCTTTGCCCTAAAATAGCACCTACAGCATAATCACTAGCATCACACATAATTTTAAAAGGTAAATTCCAATTAGGTGGCTGAACAATAGGTGCAGTGATCAAAGCTTTCTTAAGTATTTCAAATGCTTCTACACAATCGTCATCAAAGACAAAAGGAATATCTTTTTGCAATAAATTAGTCAGAGGTTTAGAGATTTTAGAAAAGTCCTTAATGAACCTCCTATAAAAACCGGCATGACCAAGGAAACTTCTTATACCTTTTATGTCCTTGGGACATGGCATCTTTTCAATAGCATCAACTTTAGCTTTATCAACTTCAATACCTCTCTCGGAGATCTTGTGCCCCAAGACAATGCCTTCATTAACCATAAAGTGGCACTTTTCCCAATTCAAGATGAGACTAGTGTCTTCGCATCTCTACAAAACTCGATCTAGGTTGCTCAAGCAATCATCAAAAGAAGATCCATAAACGGAGAAATCATCCATGAATACATCACAAATCTTTTCACAAAAGTCAGAAAATATAGCCATCATACATCTTTGAAAGGTAGCAGGTGCATTACATAAACCAAAAGGCATACGTCTATAAGCCAAAGTACCGAAAGGGCAAGTAAAAGTAGTTTTTGATTGATCTTCCGCTGATACAGGTATTTGAGAGAAACCAGAATAACCATCTAGAAAGCAGAAATGTGTATGTTTGGATAGTCTTTCTAGCATTTGATCAATAAAAGGTAAAGGGTAATGATCTTTCTTAGTAGCTTTATTTAATTTACGGAAATCAATTACCATCCTATAACCTATAATAGTTCTTTGAGGAATCAATTCATCTTTATCATTAGGATCAACAGTATACCTCCCTTTTTAGGAACACAATGGACATGGCTTACCCATTCACTATCAGCAACGGGATAAATTATACCTGCCTCGAGGAGCTTCAATATCTCATTTCTTACCACTTCTTTCATCTTAGGATTTAATCTTTGATGAGGATCTCTAACTGGTTTGGTATCTTTTTCCACTTTAATTTTGTGTTGGCATAGAGTAGGACTAATGCCCTTAAGATCATCCAGAGTATATCCAATAGCAGCACGATGCTTCTTCAGAGTTTTCAATAACCTTTCCTCTTCTTGCTCTGAAAGGTTAGCACTAATAATAACAGGATATATCTTCTTTTCATTAAGATAAGCATATTTAAGATTATCAGGTAATGGTTTTAGCTCAAACATGTGATCACCCTTGGGTGGAGGAAGATCCCCTAAGATTTCAACAGGTAAGTTATGTTTCAGGATAGGTTCCTGTTTAAGGAATGCCTCATCTATTTCCCTTCTTACTTTCATAAACATATCATTCTCATGGTCTAGCAAATATTGTTCTAACGGATCAGTAGGGGGCACGGCAATAGAAGCAAGACCGATTATTTCATCTTTACTAGGTAATTCTTTATCACGGGGTTGTCTACAAAATTGAGCAAAATTAAACTCATGAGTCATATCATCCAAGCCAATCGTAACAACATCCTTTTTGCAATCAATCTTAGCTTTAACAGTGTTCAAGAAGGGTCTACCAAATATAATGGGACAAAAGTCATCTTGAGGGGAAGTAAGAACAAGAAAATCAGCAGGGTATTTAACCTTCCCACACAAGACTTCAACATCTCTAAGAATCCCAATTGGTGAAATAGTATCTCTATTAGCAAGCTTGATAGTAACATCAATATCTTCTAACTCAGCAGGTGCAATGTCATGCATAATTTCTTTATATAAATCATAGGGTATTGCACTAGCGCTAGCACCCATATCACATAATCCATGATCACAATGATCTCCTATTTTAACAGAAATAACAGGCATGCCTACAACATGTCTATGTACCTTAGCATCTGGTTTTGCAATATTAACAGCTTCATCACAGAAGTAAATAACATGCCCATCTAAATTATCATCCAAGAGATATTTAACAATAGCAATACTAGGTTCAACTTTGATTTTCTCAGGAGGTGTATAAGTTCTAGTATTACTCTTATGAACAACAGTCAAAGTTTTAGCATGATCCTTTATCGTAACAGGAAAAAGTGGTTTCTCAACATAAGTAGGAATAATAGGATCACTATAAGTGATAGTCTTTTCTTCAACTGTAATAGGTGCAGCTACTTTTACTTCAATGGGAGGATTATATTTAAACCACTTCTCCTTAGGGAGATCAACGTGAGTAGCAAAAGATTCACAAAAAGAAGCTACTATCTCAGAGTCAAGTCCAAATTTAGCGCTAAATCCATGAAAAACATCGGTATCCATAAAATATTTAACACAATCAAACTTAGGTGTCATACCTGACTCCTTACCATCGTCAGAACCCCAATCTTCAGAGTTGCGTTAAATTCTTTCCAATACGTCCCATTTGAATTCAGTAGTCTTCAGGATATAAGAACCAGCACAGGAAGTATCGAGCATGGTGCGATCATTGAGAGAAAGCCGAGCATAAAAATTTTGAATAATCATTTCTCTGGAGAGCTCATGATTGGGGCATGAATATAACATTTACTTAAGCCTCCCCCAAGCTTGAGCGATGCTTTCTCCTTCGCGAGGCCAGAAATTATATATGTAATTATGATCACGATGAACAAGATGCATAGGATAGAACTTCTGGTGAAATTCCAACTTCAATCGTTTATAATTCCAAGATCCCGTATCATCACATAGCCTAAACCATGTCAATGCATCTCCCTTCAAAGATAAATGGAAGACCTTCCTTTTGACAACATCATCAGGAATACCTGCAAGCTTAAATAACCCACAAACTTCATCCACAAAGATAAGGTGTAAATCGGGATGCAATGTTCCATCTCCTGTAAATGGGTTGGCTAGCAGTTTCTCTATCATACCCGAAGGAATTTCAAAGTGAATATTTTCAGTAGGTTCAGTAGGTTGAGGAGCAACTCTTTGCTCTACTAGTCGGGGCAAAGATGCCCCGAACAAGCCCCTCAAAGGATTACCTTCCATAGTGACAAGTAACAAAAAATTCCAGCACACTATATAAATGTTTCCTTACCAAGTTCCACTCACCAAAAGCGCTACACTCCCCGGCAAGGGCGCCAGAAAAGAGTCTTGATGACCCACAAGTGTAGGGGATCTATCGTAGTCCTTTCAATAAGTAAGAGTATCGAACCCAACGAGGAGCAAAAGGAAATGATAAGCGGTTTTCAGTAAGGTTTTCTCTGCAAGCACTGAAATTGTAAGTAATGGATAGTTTTGTGATAAGATAAATTGTAACGAGTAACAAGTAATAAAAGTAAATAAGGTGCAGCAAGGTGGCCCAATCCTTTTTGTAGCAAAGGACAAGTGTCGGTGTCAAAACCAGCGGATCTCGGGTAGGGGGTCCTGAACTGTGCGTCTAGGCGGATGGTAAGAGGAGACAAGGGACACGATGTTTTTACCCAGGTTTGGGCCCTCTCGATGGAGGTAAAACCCTACTCCTTCTTGATTAATATTGATGATATGGGTAGTACGAGAGTTGATCTACCACGAGATCAGAGAGGCTAAACCCTAGAAGCTAGCCTATGGTATGATTGTTGTTCATCCTACGGACTAAAACTCTCCGGTTTATATAGACACCAGAGAGGGCTAGGGTTACACAGAGTCGGTTACAATGGGAGGAGATCTACATATCGTATCGCCAAGCTTGCCTTCCACGCCAAGGAAAGTCTTATCCGGACACGGGACGAAGTCTTCAATCTTGTATCTTCATAGTCCAGGAGTCCGGCCAAAGGTCATAGTCCGGCCATCCGGACACACCCTAATCCAGGACTCCCTCAGTAGCACCCGAACCAGGCTTCAATGACGATGAGTCCGGCACGCAAATTTGTCTAAGGCATTGCAAGGCGGGTTCTTCTCCAAATTCCATGTACCTGTCAAATAGTGTCCGGCTTCTAATGCATGTTGTGCTCCTTGGCTTCTGTGCCCAATAACGACCATCTTCCATGTGTCAAACGAATGCGAAAAGCCAGGGACTTTTTTCATTTACCCCCTAGCCTCGTAAATGAGCCGCCCATAAAAGAGACGGGGATTTAGATCCAATTCACACCATCTTCCCTCCACGAGCATTCATCGGAGCGCATTCGACAGAGATCCATTCCATCATGGCTGGTCGACGCAGCTCCTCCTCTCACCCCTCCTGCCCTTGGCCCGGAGATTGGGAGCGGTGTTCCGTCCCACATAGCGAGTTAGTAGCGCTCCCATCCAAGGGGCTCCTCCCCCCAGCATATATGGTCCCAGTTCGAGCCGGGCTTGCTACCTATAGTGGCGGAGAGCAGGCGGAGAGCGTCCCCAATCCCTCCAAAGGAGAGCGGGTATGCCTTGTCTCTTATTTAATAACTGGGCTCAGATTTCCAATTCATCCGTTTCTCCGGGGGCTACTGGAGTTTTATGGCCTCCAGCTACACAACCTCACGCCTGCCTCCATACTGCATATTGCGGGCTTCGTGGCCCTTTGCGAGCTGTTTTTGGGCGTCGAGGCCCATTTCGCACTATGGAAGAAGTTGTTCTGCCTCATGCCCTGCTCTCAGGAGGGGTCGATTTATCAAGTGGGCGGAGCCGAACTATGGCGCATCGCCGGGACCGGATATCTATCCGGAACCCCAAAGAAGGTGTCCGAGGACTGGCCTCCAGAATGGTTTTATATAGACGACGTTCCCCTGTCGGACCCTGTATGGATCGGCCTCCCTGAGTTCAATAATGCTCCCTTGAAGAAACGCTTGAGCTGGCGTCCACGGAGCCCTCAGAGGGAAACTGATAGGGACGTCCTTTACCTAATGAGCCGGATAAGATTGTTAGCTCATTCTGGACTGACCATGATCGAGGTCATGGCCACATGCATTATGCGGGGGGTGCATCCATTTCAGTACAGAGGCCACCCCATGTGGGATTTCAACGGGGAGGACGATGCCACCCGGTGCGGTCGCAAGGGGCCGGATTCGGCTGCCACTCTAACGAAGATCTTATCCGCTTTGTACAAGGGAGAGGAGGAGGAATTCCTCCGTGTCAACCCACGGGGCGGATTCTCTATGTACAATCCTCCAAGCTGGGTAAGCGAACAATTTCACTTGCCTGTCCGTTTTCAAATTCCCAGAGTTGAGTACTTAGTCTAGCAATTTTAACGCAGGAGTTACGCCAGACTGTAAAGGAGATAAACAACCCTCCTCCACAACCCGAGGACCCGGAATGGTCCCTCGACCTGGACTCCCAAGAGGACCCGGACTTATGTGTGGAGCTAATTGATGGGGTGTTTCATCAATCGAGTAAGGACAACACCTTAGTGGCCATTACGATCGATTATCCTGGACTACTTCCAGCCTCAAAGGTAACCGAGACCGAAGTCCCAGTGCTTTCAAGAGGATCCATCCATGCTTATTTTTGATCGTCATATACCAATGGCGTTTTTTGCAGGGGAAGTCCTTGAGGCGGAGGGCCGAGCCCGCGGTGGCTAGCCAACAAGGGCCATTGAGGCCCGGCGGGCTAAAAAGAAGTGCGGACCGGATCGAGACGCCGGCGCAACGGTATGGTGTGCGACTTTAATGCCCAGGGTTTATGCCTTCAAGGCATACTAACGTTCATGCTCTCTTTAGGAAGAAGAGCGCCCGCTGGACTATATCCACCGGCCAGTCTTCAAGGCTGGGTCCGGAAGCGGAGGCAAACACGGGGCACGCACCGGACGCTCCTCCGACAGAGGACATGGATGGGCTATCTGCCACCAATTCAGAGGTGGAGAGTGCCATGAACCACAGGCGTCGCCGGACTGTTCTTCGTGACGCATGTTTTTTCCAAGAGGCGTTGGACGCCTTTAATACGGGAGATGTGTACCTCCGTGCCGCACAAAATGGTATAGCCAGAGCCACGGAGCAGTATGTAAAAGACATACGGGTGAGTAAATCTGATGGTTATATATGTCAGTAGCCCCCGAGACTTGAAACAGTTAAAATAACTGATTTAAGGATCATTTGTTATGCAGGATCTTACAAAAAAGAATACGCAACTGTCCCAGGAGCTGGAAGAGTGCAAGGCACAACTTGAGGACGCACTAGCCGCTACAGAGAATGCCAAGGGGACCCCCTTAGGTAATATATGCTTTGAAAGATAAGTATGTTGTGAAGTGCGGCATGTGTGCAATTCTGACTATAACAATGCAGATGGGGCCGGAGTGGATCCGGACAAGCAACAACTCTTGTGCCAGTTAAAGGCCGGCGAGAGCGTGCTTACGAGGGTGAGGCAAGAGAAGAACAAGCTTCAAGATGCCAATACCCAGCTGGGCGAGGAACTAAAGGATGTTCGTGCTCAGCTGTAAGATTCCGTAAAGGAAAATCAGCAACTTCGACGCGGCATTTTTAGTAAGTGCTTGAACGAATCTTCGAAAAAGAGTTCAGCAAGGAAGTCGATTGACAGAGTTATGTCTGTAGATATGCTGACAGGTCGGCCTGCGGAGGAAATGCCCGGTTCTATGGGTGACCTTTTTACCGAGCTATCGCAATTGCACGAACGAGTTCGGCAGGCGATGCAAGGCGTCGTCCAGGCTTTGTGGCCATCCCTCTCCATGCCTGAAGGCCTTGGAGAGCTTGCAGAGAAGCTGAAGGGAGCGTGGCAGCGCCTCCGATTATGGAAGATATCGGCCTGCCATCAAGGCGCCAGGGAGGCCTGGGCCATGGTGAAGACGCGGTACACGAAGGCTGACCCAAACCACATGGCCGAGGTCGGACTTGTGGGGCCCGACGGGAAGGAGATCCCTGTCAGTTTAGTGTACGGCCAGGTAGAGCTGGCCGCCAAGTATTCCCAATAGGGTTGTAAATTAGACAGCCTGTTGGATGGTATTAAAGAAGAATATACCCAGTCAAATTGACTATGTAATTTAAAATGACATGTAAAATGCCTTCTAGCCGGATTGTAGATCATTTGTCATTGCGGACCTTTTCGCTTCAAACTCTGGACCCGATAGTCCGGAGTGTGTCCGAATACCCTCTCGGTTATGTAAGAATCGGGGCATGCGTGGATATTAGGCGTAGGGGTCATAAGTGCTTTAGCAGACAAGTGCCCAACTAGTTATGTTATATTACATGGTTAGTAAGAAACATCTTCCAGGGAGAATAGTTCCATTAGGGGTTCCTTTCCCTGGGAGGCATGCCCTAAAGTGCATGTCCGGACTGCGAAAAAAGCAGAAAAGCATCTGGGGGCAGATAAATAAACAACTGAACAATCATCTTTTAGTTCACCGACCGAACATTACCTTAAGAACGCTAGCTTTTGGCTTCACCCAGTCTGAGGTACACATCCGGCTGACCCGACAGTAACAATCGCAGAGGTGCTCCCTTTACCACCTAGCTGAACAAACGGGAACATAGGGGTAAGCACGGGAGCCAGGCAACCCAGATTGGCCAAAACTTAAGTCATATCGATGCATATAATGGTGCATAAAAGGTTCATGCGGAAGTGTCACACATGTGTTGGGCATGAGGCCCGTGTATATAAGCTTCTGATAAAGAAGCCCCCAGGTATAGTGAGCACGGGTGGCGCGTCAATTATGTGCGAACAATGCACAAGCAAGCTCTTAAAGGCTTGGAAGAAAAAGGGAGGGAGAAGAGAGAATTATAAGGCAGCTAATTTGTAAATAAAAAACGGGACAGAGGAAGGAGACGAACACAGAGTCCGGTGCTAGGCGTAGAATCTTCATAGGCGTGCTGCGTTCCATGGGTTCGGCTCGAGTCGGTTATCCGATGCATCTCGCAGACGAGATGCTCCACCGGTCAGGACTTGGTCAATTATGAAGGGACCCTCCCATTTGGGCTTGAGTTTGTCCTTTTTCTTGTCCAGCAGGCGTAGAACCAGTTCGCCAACATTGTAAGTTTTGGCCCGTACTTCTCTGCTTTGATATCTTTGAGCTTGCTGCTGATAGAATGCGGAACGGGCTTTTGCCACGTCGCGCTCCTCCTCCAATGCGTCCAAGCTGTCCTGCCGATCGAGCTCGGCTTCTCTTTCTTCATACATGCGCATGCGAGGTGAGTCATGAATTTTGTCGCGGGGAAGGATTGCCTCTGCGCCGTATACCATAAAGAATGGTGTGAATCCGGTAGTGCGATTCGGCGTGGTTCGCAGCCCCCAGAGTACGGAGTCGAGCTCCTCTACCTAGTGTGTGTCACATTCCTTGGGAGATCGCACTAATCTGGGTTTGATGCCGCTCATGATTAGACCATTAGCTCGTTCGACTTGCCTGTTAGTTTGTGGGTGATAGACTGAAGCGTAGTCGAGCTTGATGCCCATGTTTTTGCACCAGAGTTTAACCTCGTCGGCCGTAAAGTTTGTGCCGTTGTCCGTGATGATGCTATGGGGGGACGCCGTAATGGTGTACAACCCCTGATATGAAGTCTACCACCGGTCCGGATTCGACCGTCTTAACAGGCTTGGCCTCTATCCATTTGGTGAATTTGTCCACCATGACCAGTAAATATTTTTGCTTGTGGGTTCCTCCTTGGGGTCAAACCATGTCAAGCCCCCAGACCGCAAAAGGCCAGGTAATGGGTATAGTTTGGAGAGCGGTAGGTGGCATGTGGCTTTGATTAGCAAATAATTGGCAACCGATGCATCGCTGGATTATGTCCTGAGCATCTACCCGGGCCGTCGGCCAATAAAATCCGGTACGGAAGGCCTTGCTTACAAGGGCCTGGGCTGCGGCGTGGTGTCCGCCGAGTCCGGCGTGAATTTCAGCCAGAAGGTTCCACCCTTCCTCTTCGAAGATACACCTTTGAAGGACTTCGGTGGTGCTTTTCTTATAAAGCTCTCCTTCGTGGACTTTATAGGCTTTAGATCGCCGCACTATGCCACGTGCCTCATTTTGGTCCTCGGGAAGTTCCTGCCTAGTTAAGTAGGCTAAGAATTGTTCTGTCCACGGGGCAATTACTGCCATTATTACGTGGGTTGAGGGTGTGACTTCATTGGCGGAGTCTTCCGTTGTGTCAGAATGTGCGGTGTCCGGTGGTGCGGCCAGGTCCAGATTGTTATTTCCGGATTCCCCTTCCCATTGTACGGATGGATTGAATAGCCTTTCCAGGAAAATGTTGGGGGGAGGGGGACTGCATCGCGCTTTGTGCTGATGCGTGCCAAGACGTCTGCTACCTGATTGTTTTCCCGAACTATATGGTGAAATTCCAGCCCTTCAAACCGAGCTGACATATTTAGGACGGCGTTGCGATAAGCTGCCATTTTCGGATCTTTGGCATCAAAGTCTCCGTTTATTTGGGATATCGCGAGGTTCGAATCCCCATGCACCTCTAGGCGTTGAATGCCCATGGAGACTGCCATCCAGAGGCCATGTAGAAGGGCCTCGTATTCGGCTGCATTGTTGGAGTCCGTATACATTATTTGGGGTACATATTGGACTGTATCTCCTATTGGGGACGTCAGAACGACGCCAGCCCCCAGACCCGCCAGCATTTTGGATCCGTCGAAGTGCATGATCCAGTTGGAATATGTGTCGTACTCTTTAGGGAGTTTGGCTTCAGTCCATTCAGCGACAAAGTCAGCCAAGGCTTGCAACTTGATGGCTCGCCGTGGCTTATAGGTTATGTCGAACGGGAGGAGCTTAATGGCCCATTTGGCAATCCGGCCCATTGCGTCGCGGTTGTTTATGATATCATTAAGAGGTACTTCGGAGGCTAGTATTATTGAACACTCTTGAAAGTAGTGTCGTAGCTTCTGGGATGCCATGAACACTGCGTATGCTATCTTTTGGTAATACGGGTACCGGGACTTGCATGGAGTGAGGATAGTGGACACGTAGTAGACTGGTTTCTAGACAGGGAATTTGTGTCCGTCCGTTTCTCGTTCGACGACGAGGACTGCGCTTACAACTTGGTGAGTTGCCGCGATGTATAACAACATTGGTTCGCTGATGTTAGGCGCGGCCTGGACCGGGTTTGTTGCCAGTATGGCTTTTATTTCTTTGAGTCCGGCCGTGGCGGCATCCGTCCACTCGAAGTGTTTGGTGCGCCGGAGGAGGCGGTAGAGGGGTAATGCCTTTTCCCCTAAGCGGGAGATGAAGCGGCTTAGAGCCGCCACTCATCCAGCCAATTTTTGTATTTGCTTGAGATCTTTTGGAATATCCAGTTGTGACAGAGCTCAGATCTTGGCTGGGTTTGCTTCAATTCCTCTACCGGATACGATGAAGCCCAAGAGCTTTCCGGCTGGTACGCTGAAAACGCATTTTTCCGTGTTAAGCTTAATGTCATATGTTCGGAGGTTATCGAACGTGAGCCTCAAGTCGTCTATTAGAGTTTCGACATGCTTTGTTTTGATGACCATGTCATCCACGTATGCTTCAACTGTTTTGCCGATCTGGTTAGCTAGACATGTCTGAATCATGCGCTGATATGTTGCGCCGGTGTTTTTGAGCCCGAAGGGCATTATGTTGAAGCAGAATGGGCCGTATCGGGTGATGAATGCTGTTGCGGCTTGGTCTGACTCTGCCATCTTGATTTGGTTGTAGCCAGAGTATGCGTCGAGGAAACACAATGAATCGTGTCCTGCGGTGGCATGAATGATTTGATCAATGCGGGGGAGGGGGAAGGGATCCTTTGGGAAGGCCTTATTGAGGTCTCTGAAATCGACGCATAGGCGCCAGCATTTGTCCTCACCAAGTTTTCTAGCCAGTCCGGATGTTTTATATCTCTGATGAATCCGGCTTCAAGTAGTTTTCTAGCTCCTCTCCCATGGCTTGTCTCTTAGGTTCGAAGAAACGCCGAAGAGCCTGCTTAACAGGCTTGAATCCTCTTAGGATGTTCAGACTATGCTCGGCCAGCCTGGGTGGGATTCCTGGCATGTCTTCGGCACAGCCGGGGTGTTGTTATCTCCAGTATCGGACTCGCCGTTTTTTCTTTGGCGGGATTTAGAGCGGCGCCGCTGACGTCGGCGCTTAGGTTGTTTCTTGGAGGGGTCATCCTCCATTTTTTCATCGCCATTCCCTGCTTTTTGGGGTGTCCACCATGTATATGTCATATGACGAGGTGGCTTTCCAGTGCCCTATAGGTGCTGGTTCTTGGTCGTCTCCTTCATCGGCGTCCATACCGTCGCTGTCTTCGGAGTCGAAATCGAGCATGTCGGTTAAATCGTCGACAGTGGCTACGAAGTGGATGGTGGGTGGGTTTCGAATTTCTTCGTCATCCGCATCCCAACCTTGCTGACCATAGTCTGGCCAGGGCTCTCCTGACAAAGAGAGAGACTTTAGTGAATTCAGGATGTCGCCAAAAGGCGAGTGCTGAAAGACGTCTGCGGTGGTGAACTCCATGATCGGAGCCCAATTGGGTTCGATCGGAAGGGGTGCGGAAGATTTGGAGTCCAGAAAGGAGTCCGGCACCTTGGAGTCACAGGCCTCACAAAGGACTAGGCTGGTATTCGGCTCGATCGCCGTAGAGATTGCAGCTTCCGAGGCGGCGTCAAACCATCCGTCCCTGATTGGCACGGTCTGCTCCGAGCTAAGGGTAGGAGCGGACACCTGAGCGGCACTCTAAGCACTATCCGGCGGCAGAGATAGATCATGCCCATCATGACAGTGCGGTGTGCTCGGCCGTGGCTCGAATCCGTCGAAGATCAAGTCCCCGCGGATGTCAGTCGTGTAGTCTAAACTTCCAAATCTGACCTGATGGCCAGGGGTGTAGCTTTCGCTCTGCTCCAGATGGCCAAGCAAATTGGCCCGCGGTGCGAAGCCGCCTAACACGAAGATCTATCCGGGGAGAAAAGTCTCACCCTGGACCACGTCGTGGTTAATGATCGAAGAAGCCATCGGGCCTAAAGGTGACAACACAGAGGAACTCTCAACGAAAGCACCAATGTCGATGTCAAAACCGGCGGATCTTGGGTAGGGGGTCCCGAACTATGCGTCTAGGCGGATGGTAATAGGAGACAAGGGACACGATGTTTTTACCCAGGTTCGGGCCCTCTCAATGGAGGTAAAACCCTACTCCTACTTGATTAATATTGATGATATGGGTAGTACGAGAGTTGATCTACCACGAGATCAGAGAGGCTAAACCCTAGAAGCTAGCCTATGGTATGATTGTTGTTCGTCCTACGGACTAAAACTCTCCGGTTTATATAGACACCGGAGAGGGCTAGGGTTACACAGAGTCGGTTACAATGGGAGGAGATCTACATATCGTATCGCCAAGCTTGCCTTCCACGCCAAGGAAAGTCCTATCCGGACACGGGACGAAGTCTTCAATCTTGTATCTTCATAATCCGGGAGTCCGGCCAAAGGTCATAGTCCGGCCATCCGGACACCCCCTAATCCAGGACTCCCTCAACAAGCCTAGACAATTTCTTATAATGAGAAAAGCGCTCCCGAGGACACATGGGAATTATCATCAAGCTAGTTTCATCACACTCATATGATTCGCATTCGGTACTTTGATAATTTGATATGTGGGTGGACCGGTGCTTGGGTACTGCCCTTACTTGTACAAGCATCCCACTTATGATTAACCTCTATTGCAAGCATCCGCAACTACAACAAAAGTATTAAGGTAAACCTAACCATAGCATGAAACATATGAATCCAAATCAGCCCCTAACGAAGCAACGCATAAACTAGGTTTAAGCTTCTGTCACTCTAGCAACCCATCATCTACTTATTACTTCCGAATGCCTTCCTCTAGGCCCTAATATTGGTGAAGTGTCGTGTAGTCGACGTTCACATAACACCACTAGAGGAAAGACAACATACATCTTATCAAAATATCGAACGAATACCAAATTCACATGACTACTAATAGCTAGACTTCACCCATGTCCTCAGGAATGTTGGGGAAACAGATCCACGAACACCTATGGGGCCGGCGGACCGAGCCCCTTTCGGTTCGGCGGCGGGCGGAGGTCGCACGAAGAGCGGATCGAGGAGAAGCACACGAGCAGTTTACCCAGCTTCGGAGCTCTCTGGAGAGATAATACTCCAACTGCTGCTTGTCTGATTCTATTGTGTTCTTGCTCAAGAGAGCTAAGTGCTTTTCTGGCTTCCAAATGAACCGAACCCCTTTTACGTTGCGCATGGGCCTCCTTTTATATGCTCAAGGGGTCACCGACAGGTGGCAACGTAAACAAGGGTACAAATGTAAAAAGAGAGGTGGTTGGTACAGCTACCTGTACAGTGCATCCTACCTAACCCTGACGGCAGGGGACAAAGGCATTAAATGCCCGTCTGTGTCGCCCAAACAGTGCAGAAAGGTACCGTCAGGGACGCCACCGCTCGCCATGATGGCAGTCTTGTCAGCTTCGCATGCCACCGCGCACCGCTGGCTGCACAGCCTCCCGCCACGCGTGCCTGGAAAGGCCCCCAGAGCGACACGTTGGTGGATGTGCTGGAGTGTGGGTACAGGGTGGTAGCCTGCCGCGGCAGTTGTCTTGTCGCGTCGCGGCAAGTTTCTTGAAAGGCCTTGGTTGGCCTTCCCGGCAAGCTCCTCTTGCCGGGGCCTTGTCTCCTTTAATTAAATACTTTGTTCTTGAATGGCTCCAAGGGAACCATGTAGGACCTTGGCGGTCGCCCGGCAAGCCATGCCGCGGGGTGCCGCAACTGCCCGTGCACAAGTTCGGGGTACTAGGGTACCCCTACTCTAGTACACCGACAGGAGCCCCCGGGCCTGGGCCACACACGGTGCCGAGCGCTGTTGGGCCAGGCCCAAAACAGGGCACGGGCACACGCGGCCTAGGCCACGCCGTATCTTACTCCGCACCCACCGCGCCCTCCCCCAACGGCACGCGTCGAATGCGGCGTCATGGGAGAGATCGTGGGTGGTTTCTTTATTCGGAAGGGCGAAACGTCCGCCCCCTCCCTCTTTATAAGCAGGGGAAACAGAGGCAGTTCGCCCATCTTGCCGGTTGTTGCTCCAACTCTAGAAATCTCCGCCGCTCCCCCCTTCTTCTCGAAGCAGAAAGAGAGCAGCGCTCCGCCCCCCATTGCCACCAGCATCACCAACGCCGCCGATCTCCCCCACCACCTCCGCCATGGCTCCAAAATCTGACAAGGGGAAGGGCGTGAAGTCGGCCGAGGCGCAGCAGCTTGCGGCGCTGCGGAAGTAGCGGGCCCTCTTCCCCCCTCAGCTCGGTGCGCAGGAGCTGAGGGAGTACTACTACCTCTTCTGGTCAACGGAGACGCGTGCACATCCGCGCACGAGGGTACTCCCGGCTGCAGCTTCGGAACTGGCTCCAAGCGGGTACCCCTTCTTCGCGTTGTTCTTCTACTGCGGGCTCTGCCCGCCTTTTTCTGATTTCTTCTGCGACATTATGAACACCTACGGGTTCCGCCTCCTTGACTTCACCCCCAACGCCGTTCTGACCATGGCAGTTTTCGCATATCTGTGCAAAAACTTTGTCGGAGTCCACCCAAACGTGGCCCTTTTCCGCCACTTCTTCATGCCTCGGGTTGAGAGAGGAGAGCCTCTTGCCGGCGGGATTGCTTGGATCTCGAGAGTTGGCAAGAAGGAAGCGTATCTGGAGGGCGAGCTCCGCAGCAAATGGGAGGAGTGGAGAGCAGAGTGGTGCTGCATCGTCGAGGAGAACCCGCAGCCGTTCACTGCCGTATGCCAAGCCCCAATAGTGCGTGGAAACGATTGGAGCAACGTGGCCCCGGAAGACGACAGGCTGAAGATCGCCGTCACCCGAATCCTTCGCCTCAGGCTTGCCGGGCTCACTATAGGCGTCGTTGGCGCAGATTTCCTTCGTCGCTGCATCACCCCCCTGCAGGAGAGGGGGAGACCCGCCTGGGAGTTTAAGAACTCAGCGGATATCATGAGGTTGCGCCCGGGCCTCAATTTCAACTTCACCGTCCTGGAGCTGGATGCGATGCTCCTGGAGCTGTTCAAGCGCGACCCTCAGCACCCATTTATGTTGCCGCGGAATGTCGTTCTACTGTGCAACAATTCTTCACTTGACCGCATCCGCGCGATGATGCCGTTGTGCGACTCGCACGGAATCACCCCAACTTGGCAAGAACCTGCGGATGACGTCGTGCAGGCGTTCTTCGACGACTTGGTAGAAGTGCCGGTCCATGCTGATGAACAGAAGAGCCTCACCCGCCACACTACCGACGCGGAGCTGCAGCGCATCGCCACTAGGACGGAAGAGGCTGTGGCAGCAGCTGCCGCGGGCAAGTTTGGGTTCACCGTGGAGGAGACGGAGGCAGCAGAGGCGGCAAGCCTTGCCGAGCGCGAGGAGTTTGCCGGCGAGGAAGAGCCTGCCGCGCCTGAAGCTGACCCGAGCGAGCCCGGTGAGGAAGAGCTTGTCGGGCCCGAGCCTTCAGACAACTTGCCGCAGGCGGAGCCCCCGGCGCCGGCAAGGAGGCGTCTCCACAAGGCCGGGGATGCAGTGGGGCGGCAGACGAGCCAACAACCGCCGAGCCGTGCGACATGCTCTACCGCGGCAAGCACTGTTGCCGCGGGAGCGCCTCATGCTGCTGCTGCAACTGGAGCGGGATCTTCTCGGTCCACCGCCACCGCCCCTACCAAGCAGGCAAGGGAACCTACTCCTCCGCCTTGCCGCACAGGAGGGGAGCCGGACTTCGATCTCTCCGCGCTCAGCTCCAACAAGGAAGAAGAAGAGTGAGTTTCTTTGGCGTTCTTGTAGTTCTCCAATCTTGTTGTTTTGTCTTGCATCTGACTTGCTTCACTCTGAACCCATTCCTTTTCAGGACGCTAGCCCAGAGAGCGGCGAAGAGAGCCAAGGCCCCGGTGATTGTCATCGAGGATGATCCCACCATGTCAGCAGGGGGTGTGTCTGAGACCACCTTGACGGACCCGGCAACTACTCCCCAAAGCAGCCCCCAGCGCAGCCCCCAGCGTAAGTTTATAGTTTATTTCCTGCCGTCAGGTGCGCATGGGTGCTCTTTTCTCTACTGATATCTTGACTGTTGATTTGTGTAGGAGCAGGACAGCCTCACCAGGAGTGCCCAGAAGCTGCTCCCGAAGTGCCATCTGCTTCGACTACACCGCCAAGGGAGGAGTCCCCGGCAAGGGAGCGCTCTCCGGCAAGGGAGAACTCTCCGGAAAGGGATAGTTCTCCGGCAAGGGACGGCACCAGTGATCCTCCGGCGGTTGAGACCGCGACCGCAGACCCTAGCATCGGTAATCTTCTTGCCCGGAAACTTCCCTTGGGTTCTCCTTCTTCTGAATTTCCTTTCTTGGATTTTTGCTTGACTTTTCTCCCTTTTTTGTTCATCAGATCCATCAGCTGCGGAGCCAATGGATACTGAGGACGCCGGCGAGGAGAACGCACGCGGCAACAACGACGACGCCGCCGCCGCCGAAGAAGAGGTCGGTGCTGATGATCTCGCCGGCGAAGAGGCCGCCAAGGCTGCCGCCGCAGAAGCTGGCGAGGAATCCGGCGATCGCACTGACGACCCCGAGGCCGCAGGAGCGCGAGGCGCTGCACCGACCACCGATCCCTCTGCCGCTGCTGCGGCGCCAGGCTCCGAAGAGCCCCAGCCCGGCGCCTATTTGAAGACCGGCGATGGCGTCTTCATCAAGCTCCCCTGGGCGTCGAGCTCCAGGGCGCCGGTTGAAGGAGAAACTTTCGACGAAGAGGTGCTCGCCTCCGCTGGGCTGGCGCTGGTTGATGCGCCAAGCAGCAGCAGTGGCGAGTCTGAGGAGGAGCGGCTGCTGCGGTAGCTGCTGTCGCTCTACCACGCCCGACAAGCCAAACTGGCGTCCCGAGAGGCGCTTGTCGCGAAGGCGGGAGTTGACATTGAGAAACGCGCAGAGGAGCTCCGGGGCCACAGGCAGGAAGCTCTCCGGTCCTTGGCGGAGGAGCGGGAGCAACTTCTCGAGGAGCGGAAAGCCTTCCTCCTCGAGAAGGCTGAGGTCGAAGAGAAGCAACGGCTTGCGGCCGAGAAGCTATCTGCGCAGGAGGGAGAGTTGGCGCAGCGGAAGGTCAATCTTGACAGCCACGAGGAGGAGCTTGCCACGCGCGAGCAAGCAATAGGCGGGGCCCTCCAGGAAGCAAAGGACGCTGCCGCAGCTGCTGAGGCCGCCAAGAAGGAAGTGGAGACGAAGGTGGCGCAGCTGGAGGCAGATCTCAAGGCGAGCGGCGAGGAGCTTTCTGTGCTCAAGCGCGAGCGCGAGAAGGACGCTGCCGCTCACGGTGAGCTGCAGGGTCTTCTCGCTGAGAGGGGCAAGGAGCTCAGCGCCGCCAAGGATTCCAATGCAGACCTGGAGTTGAAGCTGGCCACATTGACTCAGACGTTGGACGGTGCCAGGGAGCGAGAGGTGACCTTGTTGGAGAAGATCAAGGCCGACGAGGCGCTGCTGGCGAGTATTGCCATTACCCAAAACTCATTTAGGGAGACTGTGGAGCACTGGACCGAGGGTCTGGTGAATATCGCCACAGTCATCGATGGGGAGTTGGCGCAGCTGGGGATGGAGGGCTTCGGGTATCCCTCCGACGAGCATCTCCAACCCAGCGCCAAGCTCAGTCTGTTCTTCAAAGGCGTGGCGACAGCCCTCCAGCGACTCCGGGAGAGGATCCCAAAGCAGCTGGCCGATGAGTCGCGCGGGATTTGCGCGGGGGCTCTCCAGAAGGTGCTGATGAAGGTGGACTTCCACAACCCATGCCTCAACTTCACCAACGTCCTCAAGTCCTTGCCGCCGGATGCTGACGTGGAAGCGCTCAAGGCCCTTGTCGCACCCATCGTGGACAAGGTGAGCGGGATCAAGAGGGTTGAGGGCGATCGCGTAGACTAGGCCGCCCGTTTTCTCTTTCTCCTTTTCGCTGCTGGCCATATCATGAGAACATTCTGTTAGAGCTGCGACAAGTTTTCTTGTAATATAACTCTATTTCTGGTATCGATTGCTACATTATTTCCTTTACTAGATTCCTTCCTTTGTATGTTCTTACCCTACACTTTTCGGGAACTTGTCGGCGCAGGCACCCAAGCCGCGAGCGCTGAGTGCGGGACGTCAGCAGCCTGCTGGCGGTGCCGCTTCCGACAAGAAACCTTGTCGCGACTAGTTGCAGCACACTTAAGTTGTTGAGCGGACTCGAAACAAAGTAAGGGCGCAACTAGCTATGAGTCGGTTCCTCCGCGCACAGGTTTTCCATACAAAGCACGGTCGTTTGAGGAAGATAACTTAAAAATTAAAACTAATTGCTCAAACTTTGGCAACTTAGCTTTTCTGCCGTTTGCTTCCCGGCAAGGCGAAACTTCCTTAAACCACGCCTGGTCCACACCATTATCTTCTCCTTTCCCCCCCGGCAAACTTGTGTGCGAGGGACCCTTCTTTTCCTTTGTTGAGAAAAAGAAAGAAGAGAAAATAAAGATATGGAGCCTTTCGGCTCGTTATTGCTTCCCGGGGGCGGGTTCTGCACAAAGTGTCAGATAACGCATGCAAGAAAGAATATAATGCATGAAATTGACAAGATGTGCAGAGAAAATGAGCTTTACTTATGCACGGGATCTGCGCCCGGCTATGTACAAAGGATTACATGCAACATCGGCAAGACTTGTACAAAAGGTGGTTGCCGGAACAGGTTCCGGCAACCGCGCCCTACGGGTAAAACTTACGAAGATGCTCAATGTTCCAGGAGTTGCTCACCGGAGTGCCATCTTCGGTCTCAAGGCGGACTGCGCCAGGCCTAGTGACTCGTTTCACCTGGTAAGGGCCTTCCCACTTCGGCGTCAACTTGTTGGAATTCTTGGCGGACTGAACGCGCCGAAGAACAAGGTCGCCTTCCTCGAAGCTTCTGGCATTAACTTTGCGGCTATGGTAGCGGCACAAAGCTTGCTAGTATCGAGCAGCTCGTACAGCAGTCTGAAGACGGTCCTCCTCAAGGAGCAGCGCGTCATTTTGTCGCAGCTGCTCTTGCTCAAGCTCATCATAAGCGAGCACTCGAGGTGACCCGTATACGAGTTCCGTGGGGAGAACTGCCTCTGCTCCATAGACTAGAGCGAAAGGTGTCTGGCCAGTGGCTCGATTTGGCGTCGTTCTGATCGACCAAAGAACCACCGGCAGCTCCTCAATCTAGTTCCTTCCGCACTTGCGCAGCCTGTCGAAAGTCCTGGTCTTGAGCCCGCGCAGCACTTCAGCATTTGCCCTCTCTGCTTGACCGTTGCTTCTCGGATGAGCAACAGAAGCGAAGCAGACCTTGGCGCCAAGATCTTGGATGTACTGCATGAAGGTGCGGCTCGTGAATTGTGTGCCATTGTCGATGATGATCCTGTTAGGGATCCCGAAACGGCAAACAATCGACCTGAAGAACTTGATTGCTGACTGTGCTGTCACCTTCCTCACTGGTTCCACTTCCGGCCACTTTGTGAACTTGTCAATTGCAACATCCAAGTACTCAAAGCCCCCGACAGCTCGGGGAAAGGGGCCGAGGATGTCGAGCCCCCAGACTGAAAATGGCCAGGATAAAGGGATCGTCTGGAGAGCTTGAGCTGGCTGGTGTATCTGCTTGGAATGGAACTGGCACGCTTCACACTTGGTTACTTGTGCAGTTGCATCCTAGAGGGCTGTCGGCCAAAAGAAACCTTGTCGAAACGCTTTGCCGGCAAGTGCTCTTGCGCCAATGTGGTGACCACATATGCCTCCATGTATCTCTGCCAACAGCTTTTGTCCGTCTTCCCGGCAAATACACTTCAATTTCACACCGTTGAGTCTTCTTCTGTACAGTGTGCTGTCGACAAACTGGTACATACTTGACTGCCAGGATACTTTTTCCGCTTCTTCTTGCTCTTCGGGAAGTTCTCCTGTCTGAAGGAAATGGACAATCTGTTGTGCCCATGCTGGAGCTTGTGGCTCGACAACAAGGACTAAAGGCGCATCTGCTGCTGCGGGAACATCCGCTTCTACGGCGAGAACCTGCGGCTTAGCCGGAGCTTTATGTTCCCCGGCAAGCTTGCTGGAGCAAAGCTTGTCGGGAGCGTCTGCTATGATGGAACAAACCATAAGGCTTGCCGGAGCAGACCGCTCCTCAGCACCCTTGGTGTTGATCTTGGGGACTTTCTTGGCGGCGGCTTCAGGGAGCTCTGCCGGAAAATAGTCACCAGAAATCAACTTTCTCTTCTTGTTCTGTCCAGTTGATGGTGTTACAGACGGTTGAGTCAGCTTGAGCACAAAGATCCCTGGTTCCACAGGTAACTTTAGTGCTGCGCACTTCGACAGGCCATCAGCAATGTCATTCTGAGCTCTCGGGACATGCTCCATCTGTAGGCCGTCAAAGTGCTCTTCTAGCTTTCTCACTTCATCAACATATGCTTCCATCAATGGACTCTGATAGTTCTTGTTCACTTGGTGGACGACAAGTTGTGAGTCACCCCTGACAATGAGCTTCTTGATCCCAAGGTCTGCCACGATCCTGAGACCGGCAAGCAATCCTTCATACTCTGCAGTATTGTTGGTTGCTTGCTCCTTGGGAAAGTGCATCTGGACTACGTACTTGAGGTGCTCTCCGGTGGGTGCGACAAGCAGCACGCCCGCACCGGCGCCTTGCAGCGAGAAGGCACCATCAAAGTACATCAGCCACTCTTTGTTCGCCTCCTTGACGGGGATGCTTGTTTCTAGAATTTCTTCATCTTGTGTTGGCGTCCACTATGCTATGAATTCTGCCAATGCTCTGCTTTGCATAGTTGAAGTGCTCTCAAACTTTAGGCCAAAGCTTGACAGTTCCAGTGCCCACTCGACAATCCTGCCTGTTGCTTCTAGATTTTGCAGTATCCTCTTCAGCGGAAAACGAGTGACGACTGTGATCTCATGTGCTTGGAAGTAATGGCGCAGCTTTATCGAGGCCATGAGGAGGCCGAAAAGCAATTTCTGCACACCAGAGTACCTTGACCTAGCCCCCTGCAGAAGGGAACTGACAAAGTAAACTGGGTGCTGCACCATTCTCTTCTGCATCTTATCATGCTCCTGCGCAGATCCATCCTTGTCGGGACCAGAGCTTGTCGGCGAAGCCCCCTGCTTGTCGCTGGATGCATCTGCCGTGGTTGCTGGCTCATCATCTGCCTCCCTCTCCGCCACTAACGCAGCACTAACCACTTGATTGGTTGCCGCTATATACAGCAGCAACTTCTCTTGTGACTTAGGTGCGACAAGTGTTGGAGTGGAGGACCGGTATCTCTTCAAGTCCTGCAGCGCAGCCTCCGCCTCTGGAGTCCATTTCATTGGACCTGCCTTTTTCAATATTCTGAAAAATGGCAGGGCGCGCTCAGCAGATCTAGAGATAAACCTGCTGAGAGCAGCCACGCAACCGGCAAGTCTTCGTACATCCTTGACGCGCTTTGGTGCTTCAATCTGCTCAATGGCCTTGATCTTGTCGGGATTGGCTTCAATTCCCCGCTGAGACACGAAGAACCCGAGAAGCTTGCCGGAAGGGACTCCAAACACGCACTTCTCGGGGTTATGCTTGAGGTTGATCTTGCGCAGATTTGCAAATGTTTCGTCTAAATCTTGAATCAGGGTCGCCCTGTCCTTGCTCTTGACCACTATGTCATCCATGTAGGCTTCCACATTTCTGCACATTTGCGGCTCAAAAGCATGGTGGACTATCCTTGCAAATGTTGAACCAGCATTCTTCAAACCGAAAGGCATCCGTACGAAACAGTACGTGCCACACGGGGTGATGAATGCGGTTTTCTCCTCATCCTCTTCTGCCATGAAGATCTGATGGTATCCTGAGTATTCATCAAGAAATGAGAGCAAATCACATCCGGCCGTGGAGTCAACAATCTGATCGATGCGCGGCAAGGGAAATGGGTCTTTGGGACAAGCTTTGTTGACATCAGTGAAGTCGATACAAAGCCTCCATTTTCCGTTAGCCTTGCGCACGACTACAGGATTGGCCAACCACGTAGGATGGAGCACTCCTTAGACAAGGCCTGCTGCTTCCAACTTCTTGATTTCTTCTGTGATGAATTCTTGGCGCTCCACTGCCTGTTTCCTGACTTTCTGCTTGACGGGCCGCGCATGAGGACAGACGGCAAGGTGGTGCTCAATTACTTTCCTGGGAACACCGGGGATGTAAGACGGTTGCCACGCAAACACGTCGACATTCGCCCGCAGGAAAGCAACGAGCGCGCTTTCCTATTTGGGGTCGAGAGTGGCACTGATGGTGAAGGTACCACCAGTGCCGTCCTCCTTGGCGGACACCTTCTTGGTCTCTGGTGGAGCTGCCATTGCCTTCTTACACTTGCCGGTGGAGCTCGATGGTGCGTCCTCGATGGTAGTGCAGCACTCCGAAGAGGTGCGCTTGCCGGAGTGGGCATCAGAACTCTTGCCAGACTTGGTCTTCTTCTTCCCCCCGGGAGCTTCAGCGGCAAGTGACTTGCGATCTGTTGCGGCTGCTGCTTCCCGGTAGATCTTGTCGGCGCAGATAAGAGCATCCTTCTTGTCGCCAGGGACAGAGATGACACTTATCGGGCCTGGCATCTTCAGCATGTTGTATGCATAGTGAGAGGCTGCCATGAATTTGGCGAGTGCTGGACGGCAAAGGATTCCATTGTAAGGCAATGGAAAGTCAGCAACATCAAACGTAACCCTCTCAGTCCTGAAGTTCAACTCGCTGCCAAATGTTACCGGCAATGTGATCTTTCCCTTCGGCTTGCTCCTTCCCGGATTGATTCCTTGAAATGTGCCGGTTTCTTCGAGCTCGCTGTCAGGGATCTGGAGTTTCTGGAGCACCGCGGAGGAGATCAGGTTCAAGCTGGCCCCGCCGTCAACTAGCATCTTAGTGACTTTGAGGTTGCGGATAGTTGGCGAAACCAACATCGGCAAGCACCCGACCGCAGTTATGCGATCAGGGTGGTCCTCGATATCAAAGATGATAGGCGTGCTGGACCATTTCAGAGGCTTGCGTGACTCGACAGGTGGTTCTGCTGCATTAACTTCCCGCACCCATTGCTTGAGCTGGCGGTGTGAAGTATGCAGAGAAGCACAGCCGTCAATGCACAGGACCTCTGTGGCTTTCTGGAACTCCTGCTCATCGGTCTCCTCATCATCCATGTCTTCATCGTCGTCGTCATCTTCATCCTTGTCGCGTCCACGGGGAGGTCTGTCTCCTTGCCGCTGCTTGGCCTTGCCGCAGCGTCCTCCTCGGCCGGGACGTTTCTTGCCGGATCCTCCAGCACCTTCCTGGGCTTTCTCCTTGTCGGGCCGCTCGTATTCAGCTTTCTGTTGCTCAACAAGCTGCTCGACTTTCTTGCAGCTCTGGAGATCGTGGCCCTTAGTGCGGTGGATCTTGCAATACTGTTTGTTGGTGCCGTCCTGCTTGTCGGCGACCGCCACGGCCTCTGAGGTAATCTCCTTGCCGGAGTCACCATCTTTGGCTTTCTTGGCGCCACCACCGTTGCCGGACTGCTCGACGACTAGCACCTCCTTTCCTTTCTTCTTCCTGTTGTTCCGCCGCCGGTTTTTCTTTGCCGGGGCAGCATCATCACTGTCAGATCCTCCTGCTCCTATGTTCTCTCCGGGGAGTCTCCTCCCTTCCTCAGCACGTGCACACTTGTCGGCCAGGGCATATAGCTCACTGACGTCTCTGATCTTGCACATCGACATCTCCTCCCGCATCCTGCAGTTTCGCACGTTTTGATGGAACGCGCTGATCACCGCGGTAGGGTGGACGTCTGGGATGTTGTGCTGTACATTGCTGAATCTCTGAATGTACTTGCGCAGGGGTAGTCCTTCCTTCTGGGCGAGCAGATGAAGGTCACTCTCTTGGCCATGAGGCTTGTGGCCGCCTGTGAAGGCGCCGACAAACTGATGGCATAGATCGGCCCAAGAGGATATGGAGTTGTCCGGCAAGTGCATGAGCCAGGATCTGACGTTGGGCTTGAGCACCAGCGGGAAGTAGTTGGCAAGGATCTTGTCGTCCTGTCCCCCGGCAGCCTGCACCACAATGGTGTAGATGCTGAGGAACTCCGACGGATGCGTCTAGCCGTCGTACTTCTCTGGTACGTCTGGCTTGAAGTTCTTCGTGCTGGGCCACTGGACTTGCCGCAGCTCATGAGTGAACGCAGGGCAACCTACCGCGTACGGCAGGTCGCCTGGTTCCCCTGGCGCATGCATGTCAACAGAAGGCCCAGCGCGCTTGTCGGATTGACGTCGCGCTTCTCTTCGGCGCTCGATGCGAGTACGAGCGTCTTCTTGTTGTCGATCGTGAAGAACTTGGCGCTGATCGCGACAAGCTCGTGGATCCGATGATGCGGTGGAGTCGCTGTCGAGGTGGATCCGGCGAGTCGGCGATCTTGGCCTTCGGGGTAGAGAGTGCACGGTGGTCGCACCCTCACCGGTCTTGTCGCCATCAGCTCGCGCCTGGCAACCCTGCCGCGGCAGCGACGTGCTCGGCTGCCGTGGAGTGTCGCCGTTGGCGAAGCCGATGAGACTCTGAATGGTGGCCCTCCATTGATCGGTCTTGCCCGCCGTTGGAGGGTAATCCAGGAGCAGTTGAGCTCGTGCCAAAGCTTCTGCTGGAGTGGTGGGCGGCAGTGGCGAAAGGTGCGAGGAGCGGGATGTGCTCGGACTTCTAACTATGTTAGAAGGAGCAGTATCCCATCCAGGCGACCGTGTCTCGCTCGTGCCAGCACGTTGGCGTGCATGCTGGTCCTGAGCACCCCGAGATCCACCAGCTCGATCTTGGCCCAACAAACGTATGGTACTGCGAGCACCATGACGCTGTCGGTCCTGCGCCTCCTGAGATAGGCGCGGAACATGTACGGACGCCGAGGTTTGCGCAGCCTTGTTCTTGGACCTGGCGGCGTCGTGAGCTTCCTCGTCGATGTCCGTTCTTCCGCCAGTGTCCACCCCACCACCCGCTTGCTCCGGTGGTGGTGGGACCAACGCGGACGGAACAGCTGCCTCCGAAGCCTTCTTCTTCGGTGGCATGTTGATGAAGAAAATGAAGATCTAGCTCGTGTGAACGCTGGATCAGGTTCACACAACCTCGACGCCCCCTACCTGGCGCGCCAAAGATGTCGGGGAAACTGATCCACGAACACCTATGGGGCCGGCGGATCGAGCCCCTTTCGGTTCGGCGGGGGGCGGAGGTCGCACGAAGAGCGGATCGAGGCGAAGCACATGAGCAGTTTACCCAGCTTCAGAGCTCTCCGGAGAGATAATACTCCTACTGCTGCTTGTCTGATTCTATTGTGTTCTTGCTCAAGAGAGCTAAGTGTTTTTCTGGCTTCCGGATGAACCGAACCCCTTTTACGTTGCGCATGGGCCTCCTTTTATATGCTCAAGGGGTCACCGAAGGTTGCAACGTAAAAAAGGGTACAAATGTAAAAAGAGAGGTGGTTGGTACAGCTACCTGTACAGTGCATCCTACCTAACCCTGACGGTAGGGGACAAAGGCATTAAATGCCTGTCTGCGTCGCCCAAACAGTGCAGAAAGGTACCGTCAGGGACGCCACCGCTCACCGCGATGGTAGTCTTGTCAGCTTCGCATGCCACCGCGCACCGCTGGCTGCACAGCCTCCCGCCACGCGCGCCTGGAAAGGCCCCTAGAGCGACACGTTGGTGGATGTGCTGGAGCATGGGTATAGGGTGGTAGCCTGCCGCGGCAAGCGCCTTGCCACGGCAGTTGTCTTGTCGCGTCCGGGAGCTTGTCGCTCACCGGGCCTTGCCGGGACGCGCGGCGCGTCGCGGCAAGTTTCTTGAAAGGCCATGGTTGGCCTTCCCGGCAAGCTCCTCTTGCCGGGGCCTTGTCTCCTTGGCTTAAATACTTTGTTCTTGAATGGCTCCAAGGGAACCACGGAGGACCTTGGCGGTCGCCCGGCAAGCCTTGCCGCGGGGTGCCGCAACTGCCCGTGCACAAGTTCGGGGTACTAGGATAGCCCTACTCTAGTACACCGACAGGAACAAACGTAACTACTCACAAAGCATATTCATGTTCATAATCAGAGGTGTAATAATATGCATTAAGGATCTGAACATATGATCTTCCACCAAGTAAACCAATAAGTATCAACTACAAGAAGTAATCAACACTACTAGCAACCCACAGGTACCAATTTGTGGTTTTGGATACAAGATTGGATACAAGAGATGAACTAGGGTTTGAGAGGAGATGGTGCGGTCGAAGATGTTGATGGAGATTGACCCTCTCCCGATGAGAGGTCGTTGGTTATGACGATGGTGATGATTTCCCCCTCCGGGAAGTGTCCCCTGCAGAACAGCTCTACCGGAGCTCTAGATTGGTTCCGCCTCGTGGCGGCGGAGTTTCGTCTCCTAAGCTTGCCTATGATTTTTTTCCAGGATAAAACCCTTCATATAGCAGAATATGGACACCGGGAGGCCACCAGGGGGGCCAGGAGACAGGGGCGCGCCTAGTAGGGGTGGGCGCGCCCCCACCCTCCTGGACAGGGTGTGGGCCCCCTAAGGTATTTCTTCCGGTCAATAATTCTTATTAAATCCAAAAAAGGTTTCGTGGAGTTTCAGTCTTTTGGAGCAGTGCAGAATAGGTTTCCAATGTTTGCTCCTTTTCCAGCCAGAATTCCAGCTGCCGGCATTCCCCCTCTTCATGGTAAACCTTACAAAATAAGAGAGAATAGCCATAAGTATTGATATATAATGTGTAGTAACAGCCCATAATGCAATAAATATTGATATAAAAGCATGATGCAAAATGGACGTATCATGTCCGACCCAGATCATATTCGAATCAGAGTTGTTAAATATTCTTAAGGTCATTTGGGGTCTTCCTGTTCAAACATAGGTCATATTCGAACCAAAGAGAACATATCTGTTGGTACCCTCTTGATCGGTCCAATGCCAAACCCACTGTGGGCTACATGGTCATATTCGAACCCTAGCTTAACCCCTTTGGGACGGTTTACTGATCGTATTCGAATCAGAAGCCTTAAGTTTGTCTTTTTATTCTTTTTGCTTTAGTCTTTTTGAAAGAACACTTTGAATTTGTCTTGTGACCTTTTGTGTCCATGATTTAAGACATATAAGGTTTTTGAGCCGGCTTAACTTTGAAGCAGTCAGTGGAGAGAAGGTCATGGTTTAAAAACTGAGTCATCACCGTTACTGTCCAGGTCATTTAAACCGGCAGTAAACATTTGATATCTCAGGTATGATGTTATTATAGGTATATTACAAGTTCTGATCAAAAATGTTTATAACTTATATTTCACATTTATAAATATGTGGGATAATTACAACCCACTATGCGGTGAGCCGCCGAGGGTCTCTGTGATCTACCTCTATGTGCAGGACTGATTACAGGATTTCTTATGCACAAAGGTAATAGAAAAGCATAAGACAGGAGTAAACATATGATGGCAATTTAAATAAGTGTTAAGGCATCAAAACATGCACGAAGGCACGACAAAGCAAAGTCATTTCTACTCCTATTACATGACTCCCTGAGTCAAATGATTAAGCATTGTTTTTTAGCCAGGCTACAAACATGAGTCGCCCAATGGATTAGTTCTCTTGGTTGCCTGAAGCTTCCGGATCAACCCTTTCCACTTCTTTGTCCTGCTCCTGGGCCTGGAAGGTTGATGACGACCATTCAATGCCACTCAAAGCTTTAAATTCAGCTTTGTCATCAACTAGCCCGGACGGGTCAATCTCAGGAGCAAAGGTATGCTTACGAGTTGGAGGAATCAGGCTGGTCAGGGTATATTGTGGTGTTGGGATTCTCCGGTTCTCTGCATCGTAACCCGCCTGGTACTTGGAGAGGTCCACGGCAATTACGGTGGCCACAGGGCGTATTGCCTTCACACAGGCAGCAAAATCTTCTTGTTCAAAGGGCGCACCGTCTTCTTTGAGGCTCGGGTACCCAATAGCAATATCAGCCGGGTCTAGTTCCGGAAGCGAAGCCTTGGCCCGGCTCAACGCAGCTATAACTCTGGCTCTTGTAAACGCCCGCTTCAATTTGGTAATCCATTGGGGAAAGACAGACAGCTTCCTTAGTACTGCCGAAAGGGTAGGAACTTCGTTGGACAGGGCCACGGTGGCTAAGGTGCGTTGAGACCCGGTGTAGAGTTGCTCCACCAAGGTATAAACCACCTTCAGCTTTACCAATGAGTCCTGGTTCAGATTTGAGCTCCTAGGGCCTACATAGCAAGGTCAGGTGCGTTAAGAAACAAAGTTATATGATCATTGAAAAGTATAGTTTCTCTAACTTGCTGGGCGACTTACCAAAGATTGCGGTAACCATCTAGGTCACACGACGTTTTAAGTCAGACAGTTAAGTGGTTGCCTTTTCAAGAGCCGCCTCTGAATCAACCACCCTTTGGGTTAAAGCATTCTTTTCATCAACCCAAGTTTTTCTCTCTGCTTCAAAGTCGGCTTTCAGCTTCTCTTGTTCAGAAACACTGAATTCAAACTTGGAGTTGGCCTTTTGGGTCTCTGTTTCTTGAGCTTGTAGGCGTTTCTTTAAGTCAGCAATTTCTGTTTGCAATTGACTGGTGATAACCTGCACAAATACTGGATCAAAATCATGATTATTAGCATATTATATTCAAGTCCCAAGCACCTTGCAAGCAAGACTACTTGGCACTTGGGGGCTAATGTCTACCACGGAAGTTTATTTATAATGGCGGTTCATAAAGATTGGCGATTCACAAAATTAAAGTCCCAAGCACTTTGCAAGCAAAACTACTTGGCACTTGGGGGATAATGCATATTGCAGTTCAAACTATGAAGTTAATATGTTCAATACAAGCATGTGAAGGACCGGCTCATTCATTTTGATTAAACCGACCCTTGGGGGCTACGGATTAAGCCGGATTTTTTACAGGTTTTAATCTGAAGACATTGTTAATACTTGTCTGATGTTTTCTAAGTCTACAACATGTTCATCATAAGCAGTAGACTTGGGGAAGGAGGAGATCATACCTCAAACTTGTGGTTCATCTGCTTCACCATGTTGATTTCAACATCGCGGCTACTGTGCACTTGGCTAAGATAGCCAGATAAAACATCTCTGGCACTCATGTGAGAGTAATCTGTAAGATCAAATCTGACCTTACGGTGTTCTAGGAGTTCTTCCTTGGCAGTGCATTTGGCAAGTGCAGTAGGCCGTCCCGGCTCAGTATAGCTGGTCTTGGTAATCTCAACTTCAGCTCCTTGAGGGTCGTTTGTTTTAACTGGACTTGAGACTTCCGGATTGTCAGATCCGTCAAGAGCTTGCTCGACAGGAGGGCTAGTAGCCGTCGCTGGTAGCTCTTGTGCTGGCTCTGGCGGCGGTTCAGGAGAAGAGGTTTCAGGTACAACGGTTTGAAGCACCGGCTCTTGGAGAGTTGGCTCCTCGACCGGTTTATCCTTCTTGGCCTTCTTACTAACATTTGCTTTGCCCCTGTATAAGATCACAAGGTCAGTATAAGCATAAAAATTCAAAGTACAAGATGGTTAAAATTATTATTACCCTGGAGCGGTCTTGAAAGCCGGCAGATTCGATTGGATAGAGTCGCCGGAAGATGGAGAAGTTTCCTGGTAATTGGAGTCAGAAGAATTCAGTGGCTGACGAGTGAGACCCGCCAAAGGGTAAGAGGAATCTAAGACGGGGATGACTACATTCCGACGCTTCCTTGGTGTGTTGGGTAAGCCGGAGGAGAGCTCTACGTATTTTCTGGTACGAGTCTACCTCCGGCTCTCGTGAATCTGTCGCTTCAAAAGAAATTGAGGATCTTGATAAGCTAAAGGATGTGAAAACCTTACTTTCCGGGTTACTTGGCGGATTTTCGGGCGCGGCAAAGGCTCTGAGTCGGAGGAAATGATATTTACCTCTTCTTCCACCCCGCGGCTCGTGCCCGTGTCATCCTGATCATAATCAGTATCAATAAGGTAATTAAAAATGAGCCAAGGGAGTCAAGGGCTACCTCCGATTTAGAAGAATCATCTAGCTGAAACTGCTCAGAACCGCTAGTTTTTTTTCTGCGTTTCTTTGCGACAGCTCTCCTAGCGGCTCTCTTGGCCTTCCTGACCCTTTTTGCAGCTTCATGGTCATATTTAACCTTCCAAAACTTGTCATCAGCCTGTGAAAATCAGCAAAGGTTTGAGTGCAGGTAAAAGCATCAATATGGAAGATAATTTGTTCGGCTTGCCGACTTACCTTTCGAGCCGGATTAGTTTTGCAGAAAGGGCGTAAGCCCACCTTGCCACAGTCTATCAAACTTTCATTCAGAAGAGACTTGGTCATATCATTGATAACATGATCAGGTAGATCGACAGGGCTGTGTTGCTGAGGATCATCTTTCTTGCCTGAGTAGTTGCACATTATACCGGGGCGGCGACTTAATGGAATGATCCGCCAGGCGTGCCAGACCCGGACCAAGTCAATACCATTGAGTCTGTTCCCCAGAAGAGCCTTGATTTTGGCTAAGGTGGGGGCAAGTGTTTTGCATTCGACGGCTGTTATTTTGTTCGGCAGTGGATGATTGGAGTCCAGATGCAGAGCGCGAAAACCGGGCAGAGGATTTTCACCAGCTGGGGAGGTGTCTTGGCAATAAATCCATGTTTGATTCCATTCCTTTGGATGGCTTGGCAGGTTGGCATGAGGAAAAATAATGTCTCTATGGTGTTGGATTGAGACGCCGCCGAGTTCCAAGCTCTGTCCGTTGGCACATTCATTTTGGCGGTTTAAGTAAAATAACTCTCTGAAGAGTAACATGTTGGGTTCTTCTCCAAGGTACACTTTGCTGAACACTTGGAAATTGCAGATGTTAGACACAGAATTGGGTCCGATGTCTTGAGGGCGGAGATCGAAGAAGTGTAGAACATCTCTAAAGAATTTTGACCCGGGCGATGAGAAGCCCCGGTTCATATGATCCAAAAAAACAATCACCTCCCCTTCCTTGGGTTGAGGTCTCTCTTCAGCCAGGTCAGGAGCACGGTATGACATGACATCCTTTTTTGGCAAATAGCCAATTTTTACAAAGTCTTCGAGAGTCTGCTCAGTAACAATAGATGGGACCCAGTTGCACGAGGTGCTTGTCTTTAGTGCCATCATGATGAAAGCCTGGGAAAGGATAAAAAATCTGATTCAAATTTAAGCCGGAGGAAGTGTCAATATTCAAGATGGCGGCTAATCTTGGGGCCTAATGGTATGAGGATGATTATGATGAATTATTTAAGTCGCCATAAGCATCATTGACAATTCAGTTATTTAAGCCGCCATGGGCGGTCAAGATTATCAGCTAAAGCATTATCTTCTAAACCGGTGATAAGAGTCGCCATGGCTAGGGGGATCTAACAGATACAAATTTTTGCCTAAGTATGGCATAAACAAGTTTCACAAAGGGCAATTGCTATTTTGGATCAAACAGCTATTCAGAAAATAAAATATTCTAGACCTAAAAACAGAGCACGGATGAGTTCGTCAGTTCTAAGAAGGCCTCCTTGCAATATAAAGGGATCTAATGGTATTAAAAATGAGTGCGGAACAGATATCGCACAAGTTCTATACTATTTTTGGATCAGAAAAGGCTATGGCATTGGAACTATGAAGAACCAAGAAGGATGGCAAAGAACACAAGAAAAACCTACGAACCCTAATGCAGATCTAGAGGGAGGAAGAAGAAACGCTTACGACTGCAGGAGTGTTGTGGAGGTTCGCCGCCGTTCTCTAGACAGATTCAGGTCGATGCAGCGGCCAAAGTCAACGGAGACGGGAGGTGCTGCAGTGGTGGCAGAGGTCGAGCGACAGTTGGGGCGCGAGAGGAAGAAGATGCGGAAAGGAGAAGAAGGAGAAAGGACTCGGTCGACTCTATTTATAAGGAAAAACTAATGACTGGGTGCAAAATACGAGGAGGCCAAAGACATAGGTTATCCAACTATAAGAGCGCCTTGATTTTCGGGATGGTCTTTAAAGACAAAGATCCGTTGAGATATAATGGAAAAAGCATAAATTAATGACACATGACATCATGGCGGGTTAACATGAATCCAGAGGATGACGTCAGGCTGGTTAAGTTCTTGCATAAAGAGGAAACATAAGATTTTTTTTCTAAGTGTTGAAGATTGACATGAAGCAATTCAAATCAATCTCGAGCCTAATGTTGGGGATATAACTATTAGGTATGACCCGCCCAGGAGGGGCAGGGTCACACCTATGATGAAGCCCATTGAAGACACTTGAAGATGGCGGCTCACTTGAAGGCCCAAGGCCCAGAGGCGACTTAAGGCATGTAGAGATAAACCGCTATGTATGAGTAAACTTGTATTGTAAGATAGAAACAAATAGAGATCGAGCCGGACACTATTTATAAACCGGCCGGGACTCTGAGAGCCGTTGGGCGTCGACCTCTGTATATAAAGGGACGACCCAACGGCGGTTCAAGGCAGGTAGCATCAGATCGAGAACTAGGTCAGCGGATTCATTCCCTGGTTATCGATTCATAAGCAATCCCACCCAAAACTGGATCATAGGCTTTTACCTTCACCGCAAGGGGCCGAACCAGTATAAACCTCGTGTCTTTTGTCCCGTTTAACCCCTTTAAGCTTCCTAGGTGTGATGGCTCCATGACTAAGTCCTTACGCTAGGACATCTGACATGACAATTCCACGACATGACATGTGGGCCTACTAAGTTGACGTGTACCAAGGGCTTTTTCAACTTAGTCAATATAAACGATTCTAGCTGCAGTGACCGTACGATGTCAATCCAACGGCCATAGTGCTTCTTCAACCTCTGGTCTTCTTGCTCCAACCGCCCAAAGCAGCGCTGGTCGTGCTGCGTGATCCTGCCTCCCGTGGCCAACTGTGATGCCGCGGAGGCCTCACCGCCCCCTACTACTCCGACCGTTGGCCAGGCCATCCCTCTACTTACCCACACACCCTGTTATTCTACGGCAACGACAGCCTCACACCGCAGCCAAACCAGTGAACCCTCGTCCTCCTCTCCGCGCGGGCTTCCACTGCCACATCTTCCCCGGCTCCGTGTCGTACCCTTCCTAGGCCTCGCCGTCGTCCATCGCCCTGGTGCTCTCGGCGCGGCATGGTCAATGTGGTCAACGACCGACTTCCATTGGAAGAGTACTGTACATGGAGAGGCTGACAACTGGGTCCACGGCAGCCGCAAGGAAGTGCCTTCTTATTACGCGCAAAAATATTATTCCTCCACCTGACAGCGGGGACCCGCCAGACAGGCCACCGTATTTCATGAAAAAACGTTCCCCCTGACTGCTGGGACCCACCAGCTACATCTTCGCACGCAAGGAAGTGCGTCCGGGCAAAAAAAAATGATTCACCCCCGCTGACTGCTGGGACCCACTAGCTACATCTTCGCGCGCAAGGAAGTGTGTCCGGGCAAAAAAACGATTCGTCCCCTGGCTGTTGGGACCCACCAGCTACATATTCGCATGCAAGGAAGTGCCTAACAGTCGGGACCCACCTGGTCGAACCGTACATAGCGTTGTCATTCTAGTCGCGAACATGTACGTACATACTGGTCGATATAGAGGTGCGCACATGTCGTAGTACAAGCGCGCACGTAGCATGTACATGTACATGCAACGGCCAGGGTGGAAGAAAGTAAATAGGGCCACGTATGTACATACGGGCGGCGTCTCGAACGCCTACTCGCGCATACGTATGGCTAGGGCTCGTGTACATGGTTGGGTCGAAATGGAGAAACTGCGTCATCGTCGTGTTCATGGGGAGGCAATGGAATGCATCGTGTTCATAGGGAGGCAATGGAATGTGTGGGAGCCAACTGGCTTGGATGGAACAGCCGATGGAAACGAGGCCTGGCGTACCGCAGAACGGAGGAAACAACCTTGTGTTCGACCGGCCACGTTCGAAACAGGATCCTGTTCATCGGGAGGGGTCTGGCGTACCGCAAAACAGAGGAAACGAACTTGTGTTGGAACTCCTATCGTCGATACGGGGTCCTGTTGATCGGGAGGGGTGTGGCGTACCACAAAACGGAGGAAACGGACTTGTGTTGTAGCGCTACGGTCGAAACAGGGGTCCTGTTCATCGGGGGGGGTGTGGCGTACCGCAAAGCGGGACTCCATAGGATACTGTTCATCTCCACCATCGACCTCCTCCAGCCTCCACGGGCTACTATTCATCCACCGTGGACCTCCCCCAGCCTCCACCTGCGATTATTCATCCACGGGCTCCTGTTCATCCAGCCTCCACCGCGCGCTACTCCACCGGCTACTGTTTAACCAACCCTCTCCACGGGCTCCTGTTCAGCCACCCCTCCACGGACTACTGTTCCTCCAGCCCTCCATTATCTACTGTTCAACCATCCCTCCACGGGGTCGTCCTGTTCATTCAGCCCTCCATGGGGTCCTGTTCATCCAGCCCCAACCGGCTCGATCGATCGAGGTCCTGTTCATCCAGAGGCAACCACGGGGTCCTGTTCATCCACCCCCACCGGGAACTGTTCATCCAAACCTGCAGTGCAATTGCTCGGGTTCAGTTAGGCGACACCTCGCTCGGGTTCAGTTAGAGCCCAATGCCTCGCACCCACACGCATACAGTATGAGAGAAACGCGCATCGCTCGGCCCCCAGCCACCTAGCGTAACCGGGAAATCCCCGAAATTTTCCTCGCCCTCGCTTCTACCACGGTTTTTTCCGTCATGGATGGCCCAAAGAATGTCATGCAGCTGCGTCTCCGGCCCGCCCAGGATGAAAAGCCCATTTTCTTCTCATGATTTTTAGTCATAGAAGTAGGAGCCCACCACATCTATGATGATACCGGGTTTTGTCACAATTATTGTCATAGAAGTGTCATAAGTATGACACAAAAAAATTTCTTTCAGCCCAAAATGTCATAGATGTGTCTTTTTTTGTAGTGGATTGGCCGGAACCCTAGCCACGTGGATCGCGCGTGTGCACCGTAGGATGCACCGTGATCGAACGGCAATCCACGTGCCTCACATCACATATGTGTTGCTGTAGTTGGATTGGATTTATATGCGCCAAATGCCTAGAAAATGCACATAATCCCTTAAATATGGTAAATGAGCCCGGAAAAATGCCGAATTTGAACACGGTGATTTGCAGGGTCCATGTTCTTCGTAGAAAAAAAACTCTAGGGCAAAGAACAAAGAAAACTTGGATTCCCCTTCAATTTTGCCGATTTCTCTCTCGAAAGCATGGAACTTCCTCAGTGATGATTCGATTTATGAAGGGCGTGCAAGATGACATAAGCCAAACCTTCTCAAATTTTCACCAGGGCATGGTGAGGTCATACCATGGCACCATGCCAGGCGTCATGTTTTTCAATGATTTATTTCATTTTTTCTATAGTTGAAAACCCAATAAACAAACATTTGTGGTTGACTATTGCCACACATTTAATTGAAATATCTGTACATTCCTTGTAAAAGGCACGAGAATTTACTAAATGGCATGAGCATCGTTTTCCAGGCCGTTCCTGTGCACCCTTTCATGCACCGATTGTTTGAACTTGAATTATCTGCATTAATGCCTAGAAAATGCACATAATCCCCTAAATATGGTAAATGAACCCGGAAAAGTGTCAAATTTGAACGTGCTGATTTGCAGGGTGTATGTTCATCTTGGAAAAAACTCATGGACAAAGGACAAAGGAAATTTGGATCCCCCTTCAATCTTGGTGATTTCTCTCTCGAAACCCTGAAACTTCCTCGGTGATGGTTCGATTTATGAAAGGTGTGCATGACGACATAAGTATAACATTCTCAAATTTTACCAGGGCATGGTGAGGCCATACCATGGCACCACGCCAGGCGTCATGTTTTTCAATCATTTATTTCATTTTTTATATAGTTGTTACCCAGTAAATGACATGTTTATGGTTGACTATTGCCACACATTTCCTCGAAATACCTGTCCATTCCTTGTAAAAGGCATGAGAATTTACTAAATGGCACAAGGATGGTTTTCCAGACCGTTCTTGTGCACCTTTTGATGCATCAATTGTTTGAATTTGAATTATGTGCATTAATGCCTAGAGAATGCAAATAATCCCCTAAATATGGTAAATGAACACGGAAAAGTGTCAAATTTGAACGTGGTGATTTCCAGGGTGTATGTTCATTGTAGAAAAAAGCTCATGGACAAAGGAAATTTGGATCCCCCTTCAATCTTGGTGATTTCCCCCTCAAAACCATGCAACTTCCTCGGTGATGGTTCGATTTATGAAAGGTGTGCATGACGACATAAGGATAACATTCTCAATTTTTTTACCATGGCACCACACCAGGCGTCATGTTTTCCAAGCATGCATTTAATTTTTGTATACATTAATTTTGGCTTTGTTTGGCCTTTTTTATACATTAATTGAATTTCTGGGCATTTAATGTGCATAATTCAAATTTGAACTACAAGCACATGCTCTAGTGCACCAAAGTTGGTTAAAAAATCACATGTGTGTCCTTGGGTGAATTTCTAGGTCTCATCCAAGAAATGGGAATGAAATTCAAACATCTGGGCGTCGTAGCTCGGCCGAAAAGATTAAGAAACTTGGTTTTTTAATTCATGTAAATCTGAAACACGCATGAAAATCATGAAACTTGGAATGGTGTCAAGACATGGCACCAACATGTTGCGGTAATTTTTTTGGCCGAATTGGGACAAGCTTTGGTATAAGTTGCTTGCAAACTGGAGCTTCTCTCAAGAAGGCTTGTGGTTCCGAGAGAGAATGTGTCACCTCCATGTGCTAAACGACATATGTACACTGCCTTCTCCCGCCTTAATTTGTTTACATAGGCGGATTAGACCAAATAGAAGTATCGTGCTAAATTTTGGAATTATTCCGGGTTCGTTAGGCCTTTTTTGTACATTAATTGAATTTCTGGCCATTTAATGTGCATAATTCGAATTTGAACTACAAGCACATGCTCTAGTGCACCAAAATTGGTTGAAAAATCACATGTGTGTCCTTGGGTGAATTTCTAGGTCCCATGCAAGAAATGAGAATGAAATTCAAACATCTGGGCGTCGTGGCTCGGCCGAAAAGATTGAGAAACTTCGTTTTTTAATTTCTGTAAATCGAGAACATGCCTGAAAATCATGAAACTTGGCATGGTGTCATGACATGGCACCAACATGCTGTCCTAATTTTTCTATCTGATTTGCGAGGGTGCACACATTAAAAATCAACAATGTCATTTTGGAACAAGTGTTGTCACGTTACAAATCGGGAACACAACTATTATTGAGACTGTGGGCGTTCTACTTATCAATTACGTGCCGCCATGCGTCCCTTTTTTATTGGATAGGAGGTGCCGTGCGGGGTATCTATTTGAGCATGGGAGGCGTGCGATCAGACCCCTACGCGTGCTCATCAGGAGGAGAGCCCTTTGACCTCTATCCGCCGCGCACCTCCCTCCCAACGTGTCCATTAATGGCGCCCGAGCCCTTGTTTCACGGCGTGGCTATGTCTCACTGGATTGAGATTTAAGAGAGAAAAGTGAAACTCTGAAAATAAAGTTTTGCACGGATCTTGATGTAAGATCCGACAAACCTATATAGCATCGACTACGACTTACAGTAAGAATGATGAATATAAGGACGATGACAGTGGATAATAGTTGTCTTACATATCTTGGAAGATAACTAAGAAAAGCCACATGCGGTTACGCCCGAAATACACAAGGGCAAAAGAAGAAGGAAGACACATACAACGATCTAGCTCGCTGATCTCTACTTTCTTGATGCGCTGCAGGTCGCGGAGACTAGTTCTCACCGCGAGCGGTGATGATCTCTTTCATCAGTTTCATGTCCTTAATATGCTACTCAGAAGCAACCACAGATTCCTCCACCAGCCTTTCACGCTCGATGCGGAGCATGGCATTCTCGTCCATTAGTTTCTTGACGATGAGGCCCATCCTCTTCAACAAGGCAGCGGTCTCCTCCGCCTGCTCCGCCCTTCCGGCGATCTTCGCCCTCAGCAAGTCGCGATCGGCCCGGAGTTGTTCAAACGAGGCATTCAACTCGTCCTTCAGCTTCATCCAGCCGGAGATCTGATCCATCTGGCTATGGACAATCACATGCATGCACCTGTAAGATTCCTCGCATGCCTGCGAGAGATTTTCCCAGGCCACCGCAGCGCAGGAGGACATCTCTGCTGCATTCACGGCGCGGTAGGACATCTCTGCTGCTTTCGTGGCGCGACGGGACCAGTCTGTTGCATCAACGGCGTGGCGGGACCTCCGTGCTGCTTCGGTGGCACGGCGAGACCTTCGTGTTGCTTTGGCGGCGCAGCGGGACATGTCGGTTGCTTTTGCGGCTAAGCGAGACATCTCTCGTGATTCCGCTTCCATGCTCGCCTCTCCGTGTTGGTAATCTCTCGATCGAGAACTCAATCTGGCCATGGCAGACACAAGAGAACGATATTGAATGACTTGTTTGCTTTTGTGGATGAGGAGTTAAGGAAGGAATTTGCAGTCATCTTGGCATAGTATAGTATTTATAACCAAGTACTAATACTCTCCTAAGTGGGAAACCGTTTAGGTTTTGATCGGTGTGAACAGGTTTGCAATTTGGAAGGTGACGGGACGCAGGCTCAAAATTTATTGACGGTTCTATAATTTCTGAGTGCGGCACTGCTCCCGGACGGCGTAACGTGGGCACGCTTTCTCGGCTGCGTACGTGGCGTTTGGTGCATCGCAATAGGAAATGTCAGCACACGTCTTGTTCCAAGAACCGTGCGCGCTCGTTATTACCATTGTGCATGCTTCTTTTAATTAGAATGTGTGCCCGTCTAGCACACACGTTGATCTGTCTAACTATTTCTGTTTGTCATGGCTAATCGCAAATAGTTCATCTGTGTGAAGTGTATGCCATCAATCGCACACACCATTGATCTGGCTGACTGTTTCTGTTCTGTTTCCTAGTCACAAACAGTTAATCCTTCTGAAGCGTATGCCCTCAATCGCACACACCTTTATCTGGTTGTCCGTTTCTGTTGTTCCACCTCATCACAAACAGTTAATCCGAGTGAACCGTATGTTGTGTATCGCACACGCCTTCATCTGGCTGCCTGTTTCTTTTGTTCCTCCTCATCGCAAACATTTCATTGAACTGAGTTGTATGACGTGCATCGCACATGCAACTAAAATCTAAACGGTGTTTGATGCATCCGTCATCGCAAACGTTTTGGACATTTTTGACAGTTCTCTGACACTGCCGTTTGCGATTATTGCATCGCACACAGTTTCTCGAAGGGTCTCTGATCGTAGTGTCGCGTTAGAAGCATCCTGCAGTAGTGTAAAGTCATGAGACATATCCCCTAAACCAACAGTAACAATATAATTTTCGCAGTCTATCTTAGGATTAATAGTATTCAAGAAGGGTCTACCAAATATAATGGGACAAAAGTCATCTTGTGGGGAACCAAGAACAAGAAAATCAATAGGGTATTTTATTTTCCCACACACGACTTCCACATGTCTAACAATCCCAATTTGTGAAATAGTGTCTCTATTGGCAAGCTTACTAGTAACATCAATATCTTCTATCTCAGCAGATGCAATATCATTCATAATTTCTTTATATAGGGTAAAAGTATTGCACTCACACTAGCACCCATATCACATAAGCCATGATAGCAATGATCTCCTATTTTAACAGAAACAACAAGCATGCTTACAACAGGTCTATGTTTATCTTTAGTATCAAGTTTAGCAATCCTAGTAGCTTCATCACAGAAATAAATAACATGCCCATCAATATTATTAACCAAGAGATCTTTAACCATAGCAATACTAGGTTCAACTTTAATTTTTTCAGGGGGTGTAGGTGTTCTAGTATAACTCTTACGAACCACAGTTGAAGCTTTAGCATGATCCTTTATTCTAACAGGAAAGGGTAGTTTCTCAATATAAACAGTAGGAACAATATGATAAACATTATAAGTTATAGTTTCTTCTTCAACTTTAATAGGTTCTACTACTTTAAATTCAATGGGAGGATGATATTTAAAACACTTCTCCTTAGGGAGATCAACATGAGTGGCAAATGATTTATAGAAATAAGCTACTATCTTAGAGTCAAGTCCATATTTAGTGCTAAATTCACAAAAAGCATCGGTATCCATAAAAGATTTAACACAATCAAACTTAAGGTTCATACCTGACACCTTACCTTCGTCGAGTTCCCAATATCCAGAGTTGCGTTTAATTCTTTCCAATAAATCCCATTTGAATTCAATAGTCTTCATCATAAAAGAACCAGTACAAGAAGTATCGAGCATGGAGCGATCATTATGACAAAGTCGAGCATAAAATTTTTGAATAATAATTTCTCTTGAGAGCTCATGATTGGGGCATGAATATAACATTGACTTAAGCCTCCCCCAAGCTTGTGCGATACTTTCTCCTTCACGAGGCCAAAAATTATACATATAATTCCGATCGTGATGAACTAGATGCATAGGATAAAACTTTTGATGAAATTCCAATTTAATCGGTTGTAGTTCGATGATCCAATATCATCACATAGCCTACACCATGTCAATGCCTTTACCTAGAAAGATAAAGGGAAGACCTTCTTCTTGACAACATCCTCAGGCATACCTGCAAGCTTAAATAATCCACAAACTTCATCCACATATATTAGGTGCATATCAAGATGTAATGTTCCATCTCCTGTATAGGGTTTAGCTAGCAATTTCTCTATCATACCCAAAGGAATTTCAAAGTAAATATTTTCAGTAGGTTCAGTAGGTTGAGGAGAAACTCTTTGCTCTTCTGGTCGAGGTAAAGATACCCCGAACAAGCCCCTCAAAGGATTATTTTCCATAGTAACAAGTGACAGTAAATTTCAGCACATTATATAAATGTTTCCTTACCAAATTTTACTTGCCAAAGGCACTTCAGTCCCCAGCAATGGAGCCAGAAAAGAGTCTTGATAACCCAAAAATAGGGGATCTATCATAGTCCTTTCAATAAGTAAGATGTCGAACCCAACGAGGAGTAGAAGGAAATGACAAGCGGTTTTTAGTAAGGTATTTTCTGCAAGAACTGAAATTATCAGTAACAGATCGTTTTATGATAAGGTAATTCATAACGGGTAACAAGTAACGAAAGTAAACAAGGTGCAGGAAGGTGTCCCAATCCTTTTTGTAGCAAAGGACAAGCCTGGACGAACTCTTATATAAAGCAAAGCGCTCCCGAGGACACATAGGAATTATTGTCAAGCTAGTTTTCATCATGCTCATATGATTCGCGTTCATTACTTTGATAATTTGATATGTGGGTGGACCAGTGCTTGGGTGTTGTCCTTACTTGGACAAGACTCCCACTTATATTAACCCCTCTCGCAAGCATCCTCAACTACAAAAGAAGAATTAAGGTAAACATAACCATATCATGAAACATATGGATCCAAATCAGCCCCTTACGAAGCAACGCATAAACTAGGGTTTAAGCTTCTGTCACTCTAGCAACCCATCATCTACTTATTACTTCCCAGTGCATTCCCGTAGGCATAAATCATGGTGAAGTGTCATGTAGTCGATGTTCACATAACACCACTAGAGGAGAGACAACATACATCTCATCAAAATATCGAACGGATACCGAATTCACATGATTACTTATAACAAGACTTCTCCCATGTCCTCAGGAACAAACGTAACTACTCACGAAGCATATTCATGTTCATAATCAGACGAGTATTGAATAGCATTAAGGAGCTGAACATATGATCTTCCACCGAATAAACCAACTAGCATCAACTACAAGGAGTAATCAACACTACTAGCAACCCACGGGTACCAATCTAAGGTTTTGAGACAAAGATCGGATACAAGAGATGAAGTAGGGTTTGAGAGGAGATGGTGCTGGTGAAGATGTTGATGGAGATTGACCCCCTCTCGATGAGAGGATCGATGGTGATGACGATGGCGGTGATTTCCACCTCCCGAACGGATATTTCCCCGGCAGAACAGCTCCGCCAGAGCCCTAGATTGGTCTTGCCCAGGTTCCACCTCGAGATGGCGGCGCTTCGTCCCGAAAGCTTCTCTCTGATTTTTTAGGGCAAAAGACACCATATAGCATAAGATGGGAGTCGGGGGCCTGCCAGGGGGCCCACAAGGTAGGGGACACGCCCAGGGGGTAGGGTGCGCCCTCCACCCTCGTGGCTGACTGGTGAGCCCCCTATGGTGCTTTCTTCGCCCAATATTTTTAATAATATTCCAAAACTGATCTCCGTGAAGTTTCAGGACTTTTGGAGTTCTGCAAAATAGGTCTCTAATATTTGCTCCTTTTCTAGTCACGAATTCCAGCTGCCGACATTCTCCCTCTTCATGTAAACCTTATAAAATAAGAGAGAAAAGGCATAAGTATTGTGATATACCGTGTAAATAACAGCCCATAATGCAACAAATATTGATATAAAAGCCTGATGCAAAATGGACGTATCACATAGCATACATGATAGAACCTATGGCTGAGGCATAGGGAATGACTTTCACTTTCTCTCTATCTTCTGCAGTGGTCGGACATTGAGTCTGACTCAAGTTCACACCTTGTAACACAGGAGAGAACCCTTTCTTTGACTGGTCCATTTTGAACTTCTTCAAAACTTTATCAAGGTATGTGCTTTGTGAAAGTCCTATCAAGCGTCTTGATCTATCTCTATAGATCTTGATGCCTAATATATAAGCAGCTTCACTGAGGTCTTTCATTGAAAAACTTTTATCCAAGTATCCTTTTATGCTATCCAGAAATTCTATATCATTTCCAATCAACAATATGTGATCCACATATAATATTAGAAATGCTATAGAGCTCCCACTCACTTTCTTGTAAATACAAGCTTCTCCAAAAGTCTGTACAAAATGATATGCTTTGATCACCTCATCAAAGCGTATATTCCAAATCCAAGATGCTTGCACCAGTCCATAAATGGATCGCTGGAGCTTGCACACTTTGTTAGCACCTTTAGGATCGACAAAACCTTATGGTTGCATCATATACAACTCTTCTTTAAGAAATCCATTAAGGAATGTAGTTTTAACATGCATTTGCCAGATTTCATAATCATAAAATGCGGCAATTGCTAACATGATTCAGACAGACTTAAGCATCACTACGGGTGAGAAAGTCTCATCATAGTTAACTCCTTGAACTTGTCGAAAACCTTTTGCAACAACTTGAGATTTATAGATAGTAACATTATACCATCGATGTCAGTCTTCTTATTGAAGATCCATTTATTCTCTATGGGTCGCCGATCATCAGGCAAATCCACCAAAGTCCACACTTTGTTGTCATACATGGATCCTATCTCAGATTTCATGGCCTCAAGCCATTTATCGGAAACTGGGCTCATCATAGCTTCTTCATAATTTGTAGGTTCGTCATGGTCAAGTAACATGACTTCCAAAACAGGATTACTGTACCACTCTGCTACAGATCGTGCTCTGGTTGACCTACGAGGTTCTGTAGTAACTTGATCTGAAGTTTCATGATGATTATCATTAGCTTCCTCTCTAGTTGGTGTAGGCATCACGGGAACAGATTTCTCGAATGAGCTACATTCCAAATTGAGAGAAGGTACAATTACCTCATCAAGTTCTACTTTCATCCCACTCGCTTTTTTCGAGAGAAACTCCTCTAGAAAGGTTCCATTCTTGGCAACAAAGATCTTGCCTTCGGATCTGTGGTAGAAGGTGTACCCAATTGTTTCCTTAGGGTATCTTGTGAAGTTGCACTTCTCCGATTTGGGTTCAAGCTTATCAGGTTGAAGCCTTTTGGCATAAGCATCGCATCCCCAAACTTTAAGAGACGACAGCTTAGGTTTATTGCCAAACCAACGTTCATGCCGTGTCGTCTCAGTGGATTTTGACGGTGCCCTATTTAACGTGAATGCAGCTGTCTCTAATGCATAATCCCAAAGTGATAGTGGTAAATCGGTAAGAGACATCATAGATTGCACCATATCTAATAAAGTACGGTTACAACGTTCGGACACACCATTACGCTGTGGTGTTCTAGGTGGCATGAGTTGTGAAACTATTCCACATTGTTTTAAATGAAGGCTAAAGTCGTAACTCAAATATTCACCTCCACGACCAGATCGTAGAAACTTTATTTTCTTGTTGCGATGATTCTCCACTTCACTATGAAATTCTTTGAACTTTTCAAATATTTCAGACTTGTGTTTCATTAAGTATAGATATACCCATATCTGCTCAAATCATCTATGAAGGTCAGAAAATAACGATACCCGCCACGAGCCTCAACACTCATCAGACCGCATACATCCGTATGTATTATTTCCAATAAGTCATTGGCTCATTCCATTGTTCCAGATAATGGAGGTTTAGTCATCTTGCCCATGAGGCACGGTTCACAAGTATCAAATGATTCATAATCAACTGATTCCAAAAGTCCATCTTCATGGAGTTTCTTCTTGCGCTTTACACCGATATGACCTAAACGGCGATGCCACAAATATGTTGCACTACCATTATCAACTTTGCATCTTTTGGTATCAATATTATGAATATGTGTATCTTCATGATCGAGATTCAACAGAAATAGACCACTCTTCAAGGGTGCATGACCATAAAAGATATTACTCATATAAATAGAACAACTGTTATTCTCTAATTTAAATGAATAATCGTCTCGCACTAAACAAGATCCAGATATAATGTTCATGCTCAATGTTGGCACCAAATAACAATTATTTAGGTCTAAAACTAATCCCGAAGGTAGATGTAGAGGTAGCATGCCAATGGCGATCACATCGACCTTGGAGACATTCCCGACGCGCATTGTCACCTCGTCCTTAGCCAATCTTCGTTTAATCCTTAGTTCAATATGAGTGGATTTCTCGCTACGTCTTGAGCTTGCGTTGGTTTTCCTTGAAGAGGAAAGGGTGCTGCAGCAATAGTAGCGTAAGTATTTCCCTCAGTTTTTAAGAACCAAGGTATCAATCCAGTAGGAGGCTCCTCACAAGTCCCATGCACCTACACAAACAAACAAGAACTCGCAACCAACGCAATAAAGGGGTTGTCAATCCCTTTACGGCCACTTACAAAAGTGAGATCTGATAGAGATAATATGATAAGATAAATATATTTTTGGTATTTTATGATATAGATTGGAAAAGTAAAGATGCAAATAAAAGTAGATTGAAAGCTTATATGATAAGAGATAGACCCGTGGGCCATAGGTTTCACTAGTGGCCTCTCTCAAGATAGCATAATTATTATGGTGGGTGAACAAATTACTGTCGAGCAATTGATAGAAAAGCGCATAGTTATGAGATTATCTAGGCATGATCATGTATATAGGCATCGCGTCCGTAACAAGTAGACCGACTCCTGCCTGCATCTACTACTATTACTCCACACATCGACCGCTATCCAGCATGCATCTAGATATTAAGTTCATGAAGAACAGAGTAACGCATTAAGAAAGATGACATGATGTAGAGGGATAAACTCATGCAATATGATATAAACTCCATCTTTTTATCCTCGATGGCAACAATACAATATGTGCCTTGCTGCCCCTGCTGTCACTGGGAAAGGACACCGCAAGATTGAACCCAAAGCTAAGCACTTCTCCCATTGCAAGAAAGATCAATCTAGTAGGCCATACCAAACTGGTAATTCGAAGAGACTTGCAAAGATAACTTAATCACACATAAAATAATTCAGAGGAGTGATACGTCTCCAACGTATCTATAATTTATGAAGTATTCATGCTATTATATTATCCTTCTATGATGATTTATATGCATTTATATGTCATTTTTATATGATTTTTGGGACTAACCTATTAACCTAGAGCCCAGTGCCAGTTTCTGTTTTCTCCTTGTTTTTGTGTTCTACAGAAAAGAGATATCAAACGGAGTCCAAATGGCGTGCCAATTTTTTAGGATTTTTTATGGACCAAAAGAAGACCACGGAGCATCGGAGTTGGGCCAGAAGAGTCCCGGGCTGCCCACGAGAGTGCCCCCCCCTAGGGTGCACCCCCTATCTCGTGGATAGCCCGGAGATCCCCCTGACATGAAACCAATGCCAAATATTCCTATAAATACAGAAACCATCGGGAATTAACCTAGATCGGGAGTTCCGCCGCCGCAAGCCTCTGAAGCCATGAGAAATCAATATAGGCCCTCTCTGGCACCCTGCCGGAGGGGGCCATCATCACTGGAGGCCATGGAGGAGGATCTCGGAGGGGCCATCATCGCCATGAAGGCCAAGGACCAGAGGGGGAAATCCATGGAGGAGGAAGCACAAGGGGGAGAACCTCTCCTCCTCTCTCTTGGTGGCACCGGAGTGCCATCGGGAGGGGAATCATCTCCGCGGTGATCGTCTTCATCAACATCACTGTCATCATCACCATCCTCATCTCTTTTATGCGGTCCACTCTCCCACACCCCGCTGTAATCCCTACTTGAACATGGTGCCTTATGCTACATATTATGATCCAATGATGTGTTGCCATCCTATGATGTTTTGAGTAGATATCTTTTGTCCTTGAGTTGATTGGTGATCTAGATTCGTATGAGTTGTATGTTTTATTTTGGTGTTGTCCTATGGTGCCCTCCGTGTCGCGCAAGCGTGAGGGATTCCCGCTATCGGGTGTTGCAATACGTGCATGATTCACTTATAATGGGTAGCGTGAGTGACGGAAACACAAACCCGAGTAAGGGGGTTGTTGCGTATGGGATAAAAGGGGACTTGATGCTTTAATGCTATGGTTGGGTTTTACCTTAATGAATCTTTAGTATTTGTGGATGCTTGCTAGAGTTCCAATCATAAGTGCATATGATCCAAGTAGGAAAAGTATGTTAGTTTATGCCTCTCCCTCATATGAAATTGCAATGACGACTATCGATCTTGTTAACAATTGCTTAGGACAATTCCGCACACCGATCCACCATTATTCCACACTCGCTATTTATATTATTTAGTATTATATTCTAACTTTATGATAACAGCACCTACTTTTACATTTTAGCTCTCAGGTATCATACAAAGTTATCCTCTTTATACCCACAACACAGTTTTATTTCTTGTTTCTTGTTGGAAGCAAACGTTCGGTGCACGTAGAGTTGTATCAGTGGCAGATAGGGCTTGAGAGAATATTGATCTTAACTTTACTCCTTGTGGGTTCGACACTCCATACTTATCACTTCCACCCTTGGGAATTTCTACGATGATTCCCTGCACTTGGGGATTATCAGGCTCTTTTCTGGCGCTGTTGCCGGGGAGCAATAGCGTGGGGTTGATATTTTTGTGTGTGCTTGTTTGCTTTCTTCACTTAGTAGATTTTGTTTTTCCTTTTTGGTTTCTATTTAGTTGTGGGTGAAACATACAAAAAGATTAAAAATAATGAAAATACCAAAAAATATTTACTTGCCTCTCATGCCTAAAAAGTTTTTCAAAAAGAGAAGTGATTGGAAAGTTATGAATTGAAGAAGTGAGGGTCGACCTTGAGCACTTGTGTTCATGCTCACAGAAACAATGTAGAATTTTTCATGGAAGTTTCTCTCTAAATAATTATCCCCTTGTATATATCCATTGTATTATAAAAATAATGTGCCAAGCTTGGGTTTTAGTGTGATAAGATTGCTTGCTTACTATGTGCAGAACAAAAACAGAAACTTTGGCTGTAGTGCATGAATTTACATTTTTTACTGGAAAGTCAAATGGGCCTGAAACTTTTTGCACATTACTTATGTACAAATTTTTCAAATTTTCAAATTTATTTCATAATTTTTGGAGTTACAGAAGTTTACTAAACTTCCAGATTACTACAGACTGTCCTGTTCTTGGCAGATTCTGTTTTTCGTGTGTTGTTTGCTTATTTTGATGCATCTATGGCTAGTATGCAGGGTATGAACCATAGAGAAGTTGGAATACATTAGGTTTAACACCAATATAAACAAAGAATGAGTTAATTACAGTACCTTAAAGTGGTAGTTTGCTTTATTACAGTAACGGATCTCACAAGTTTTTGTTTAAGTTTTTTGTGAATGAAGTGTTTGAAGAACGAGGAATTACCGATGTGAGAAGAATAAAGAGAGACAAGAGTTCAAGCTTGGGGATTCCCAAGGCACCCCAAATAAATATTTCAAAGGATACTCAAGCATCTAAGCTTGGGGATGCCCCGGTTGGCATGCCATCTTTCTTCTTCAACAAATATTGGTATACCTCGGTTTTGTTTTGCTCACATGATTTGTGTCCTTTGTGTTTGTATTTTTCTTTAAGAATCATGCTAGTATGATCTAGCTCTTCATTGATTTACAGAATGCTTTATGTTCTTCACTTATATCTTTTAAGTATGATCTTATAGAATTGCTCTTTGTGCTTCACTTAAATCGTTTGAGTATGGTTTTGTAGAATGCTTCATGCGCTTCACTTATATATTTTGAGCTTGGATATTGGCTAGTTTATATTAATTGTAAAATGCTCCAGGAACTTCACTTATATCTTTTGGAGTATGAATAATACTATGAATTAAAGTGGGTTTGGAAGAGTGTCAACTTTAGGAATTAGTGGTCCCACTATCTTGGAGGAGGTTGAATCTTTGTACGATATTTATGAAAGTAGATTTGGAAGAGTTTCAACTTTAGTTAGTATTCCACTATTTAGGAAGAGGTTCCAATTGAGTATGAGAACAAAGTTGCTATCAATGTTGCTACTGAAATTTTTTATGAGGGAGGAATATGTGCTTGTAGGAGTTGCAATGATATCAAGTTTCCTCTATGTGCTTTAATTTTTGAAGCTATACTTGTTTTGCCTTCCTATGCTAGTTGATTCTTGTTCCTATAAATTGTGTGCTCACAAAATCCCTAGGCATAGGAAGTGAATTAGATTTAAATGTGCTAGTCATATTCTTCATGATGCTCTTTTTATGTTTCAACTCTTATCTTTTATGCGAGCATCATTGAAATCATCATGCCTAGCTAAAAGGCATTAAAGAAAAGCGCTTGTTGGGAGACAACCCAATGTTTATCCTTACTGTTTTTGTGTGTATACATGATTAAGCTACTGTAGTAATCATGTTTTATAGCTTTTGTTTCAATAAAGTGCCAAGTAAGACCTTTGGGAAGACTTGGGTGAAAGTTAATGTGATCTTGCTGTAAAAAGCAGAAACTTTGCGCTCACGAGATTAGCTGTAATTTTTTACAGAAGAGTGCTTTTGAGTTGATTCCTTATGAAGAAGATTAATAGACATATTATTCACGTCCAGAAATTTATTTCATAATTTTTGGAGTATCAGAAGTATGGTTATTGTTCAGATCATTACAGACTGTTCTGTTTCTGACAGATTCTGTTTTCATTGCATAGTTTGCTTGTTTTCTAGTTTCTATGGATTATATTTCTCAATATAAATTGTAGAAATAATATGGTACAGTAGGAGTTATGTGAAAACAATTATGAACCTTGTCTTTTACAGTACCAAAGTGCATGGTTTACTCTTTATCATACTAACCCATCTCACGAAGTTTGGTTGAGTTTTGTGTGGTTGAAGTTTTCAAGTTTTGGGTAAAGATTCGATGGACTATGGAATAAAGAGTGGTAAGAGCCTAAGCTTGGGGATGCCCAAGGCAACCCAAGGTAATATTCAAGGACAACCAAGAGTCTAAGCTTGGGGATGCCCCGGAAGGCATCCCCTCTTTCGTCTTCGTTCATCGGTAACTTTACTTGGAGCTACATTTTTATTCACCACATGATATGTGTTTTGCTTGGAGCGTCATTTCCTATTGTTAGTATTTGCTTGATGTTATTTAGAATAATGTTTTTCATCTTTAGTTTCAACAAAAATGTCAAGGATAGCCTTTACCATGCTTATTTTGCTAGTATACATGTTGCTGTTTCAAAACAGAAAGTTTACCGCTCTTGCAAAAATTACCTAGAAAAGGCAGAGAATGGTATAATGTTGAATCTTTTTGCATATTAAGGTCTGATAAATTTATTACAGTGGTAATTTTCTCTTATAATTTTTGGAGTTAGGGAAGTATTGATACTCTTGCATTCTTTACATACTGTACTGTTTTGGCAGATTGTTGTTATGTTTGCATTGTTAGCGTATGCTTGCTTGTTTAATGATTCTATTTGAGGATAGGAGTATTAAATACGCAGAGGCATTTAGTATTCAATGTTGAATAATAATTTTAGTGATTTGTTACAGTAGAAAATGATAAGGTTTTGTATTGGTTTATACTAACCCATCTCACGAGTTCTTGTTGAGTTTGTTGTGAATGAAGCTTATGATAAAAAGAGAAACCGTGATATGAGAGGAATTAAGGAGACATAAAGGCTAAAACTTGGGGATGGCCAAGGCACCCCAAGATAATATTTCAAGAAGTCTCAAGCATCTAAGCTTGGGGATGCCCCGGTAGGTATCCCACCTTTCTTGTTCAACAACTATCGGTTAGTATCGGTTGAGCCTAAGTTTTTGCTTCTTCACATGAGTTGTGCTATCCTTGCAATGTCATTTTATTTCAATTTTACTTTCTGTTTGAATAAAATCATTGGATATGATTATTGAATAAATAAGGGAACCCTCCCATGGCTAGTTAATTATTTGACTACTCAGTGTCTTTCACTCATATCTTTTGGAGTAGTTTTTCATTTACTCATGTGCTTCACTTATATCCTATGAGTAAATTGTTGAATGAGTTGAATGTCATGAATATGAATTTATATATGTTTCATTTGCTTATAACATGGATAGTAATGACTTCACATATAAAGAGTATGAGGCATAAAAATTGTTGAGAGTTGGCAAACGTAATTTTGGTCATCGTTGCAATTAATAGGAAGTAATAAGGAAAGAGAGGTTCACATACAAATATATTATCTTGGACATCTTTTATGATTGGGATCACTTATTAAGTATGACATGGTAAAAGAGTTGATGTCGGACAAGGAAGACAATGTAATGGTTTATGTTTTCCGACATCTCAGTTAAAGTATATTGTCATTGACCTTCCAAACATGTTGAGCTTGCCCTTCCCCCTCATGCTAGCCAAAAATTCCTAGCACCAAGTAGAGATACTACTTGTGCTTCCAAATATCCTTAAACCCAGTTTTGCCATGAGAGTCCACCATATCTACCTATGGATTGAGTAAGATCCTTCAAGTAAGTTGTCATCGGTGCAAGCAATAAAAATTGCTCTCTAAATATGCATGACTTATTAGTGCGGAGAAAATAAGCTTTGTACGAACTTGTTATGGAAGCAATAAAAGCGACGGACTGCATAATAAAGGTCCATATACAAAGGGGCATTATAAAGTGAAGTTCTTTCGCATTAAGATTTTGTGTATCCAACCTTAAAAGCGCATGGCAACCTCTGCTTCCCTCTGCGAAGGGCCTATCTTTTACTTTATGTTTTTACTTTATGCTTGAGTCAAGGTGTTCCTCACATTTCCCTTTTTCATTTTATCCTTTGGCGAGCTCCTCGTGTTTGAAAGATCATGATATATATATATATATATCCAATTGGGTGTAAGTTAGCATGGTCTATTATTGTTTACATCACCTAAAGGTGAATATGTTGGGAGGCAACACAATAAGCTCCTATCTTTCTCAGTGTCCGGCTGAAACTCCATAACCACAAGTATTGTGTGAGTGTTAGCAATTGTAGGAGACTATATAATAGTTGAGTATGTGGACTTGCTGAAAGGCTCTACTCTTGACTCTTTCTGATGTTATGATAAATTGCAATTGCTTCAATGACTGAGATCATAGTTTGTTAGTTCTCAATGAAGTTTCTGAACCATACTTGACATTGTGAATAGATTGTTATTTGATCATGAAAAGTTTTATGAGATAAGCTATTATTATGACACATATTGATGCTAGAAAAGGTGATTGAAATTATCTTTGATCAAACTTGTGCACCTACTAGCATTCACACTTCATAAATTATTTCTTTTATCATTTACCTACTCAAGGACGAGCAGGAATTAAGCTTGGGGATGCTGATACGTCTCCTACTTATCTATAATTTATGAAGTATTCATGCTATTATATTATCCTTCTATGATGATTTATATGCATATATGCCATTTTATATGATTTTTGGGACTAACCTATTAACCTAGAGCCCAGTGCCAGTTTCTGTTTTCTCCATGTTTTTGTGTTTTACAGAAAAGGGATATCAAACGGAGTCCAAATGACGTGCCAATTTTTGAGGATTTTTTATGGACCAAAAGAAGACCACGGAGCATCGGAGTTGGGCCAGAAGAGTCCCGGGCTGCCCACGGGAGTGGGGGGCGCCCCCCCCCCCCCCAGGGCGCGCCCCCTATCTCGTGGACAGCCCGGAGACCCCCCCTGATGTGAAACCAACGCCAAATATTCCTATAAATACAGAAACCTTCGGGAATTAACCTAGATCGAGAGTTCGGCCGCCGCAAGCCTCTGTAGCCACGAGAAATCAATCTAGGCCCTCTCTGGCACCCTACCGGAGACGGCCATCATCACCGGAGGCCATGGAGGAGGATCTCAGAGGGGCCATCATCGCCATTAAGGCCAAGGACCAGAGGGGGAAAGCCATGGAGGAGGAAGCACAAGGGGGAGAACCTCTCCTCCTCTCTCTTGGTGGCACCGGAATGCCATCGGGAGGGGAATCATCGCCGCGGGGATCGTCTTCATCAACATCACCATCATCATCACCATCATCATCTCTTTTAAGCGGTCCACTTTCCCACACCCCGCTGTAATCCCTACTTGAACATGGTGCTTTATGCTACATATTATGATCCAATGATGTGTTGTCATCCTATGATGTTTTGAGTAGATATCTTTTGTCCTTGAGTTGATTGGTCATCTAGATTCATACGAGTTGTATGTTTTATTTTGGTGTTGTCCTATGGTGCCCTCCGTGTCGCGCAAGAGTGAGGGATTCCCGCTGTTGGGTGTTGCAATACGTGCATGATTCACTTATAGTGGCTTGCGTGAGTGACGGAAACACAAACCCGAGTAAGGGTGTTGTTGCGTATGGGATAAAAGGGGACTTGATGCTTTAATGCGATGGTTGGGTTTTACCTTAATGAATCTTTAGTATTTGTGGATGCTTGCTAGAGTTCCAATCATAAGTGCATACGATCCAAGTAGGAAAAGTATGTTAGTTTATGCCTCTCCCTCATATGAAATTGCAATGACGACTATCGATCTTGTTAACAATTGCTTAGGACAATTCCGCACACCGATCCACCATTATTCCACACTCGCTATTTATATTATTTAGTATTATATTCTAACTTTATGATAACAGCACCTACTTTTACATTTTAGCTCTCAGGTATCATACAAAGTTATCCTCTTTATACCCACAACACAGTTTTATTTCTTGTTTCTTGTTGGAAGCAAACGTTCGGTGCACGTAGAGTCGTATCAGTGGCAGATAGGGCTTGAGAGAATATTGATCTTACCTTTAGCTCCTTGTGGGTTCGACACTCCATACTTATCAGTTCCACCCTTGGGAATTGCTATGATGATTCCCTGCACTTGGGGATTATCAAGGAGATTCAAATATTTCTCATAGATAAACTTGATCATAAACCCACAATTCATCGGATCTCGACAAACACACCACAAAAAGAATTACATCGAATAGATCTCCAAGAAGAGGAAGGAGAACTTTGTATTGAGATCCAAAAAGAGAGAAGAAGCCATCTAGCTAATAACTATGGACCCGTAGGTTTGTGGTAAACTACTCACAACTCATCGGAGGGCAAGGATGTTGATGTAGAGGCCCTCCGTGGTCGATTCCCCCTCCGGCAGAGTGCCAGCGAAGGCTCCAAGATGGGATCTCGCGGATACAGAAGGTTACGGCGGTGGAAATTGTGTTTCGTGATGCTCCTGGATGTTTTCAGGGTACGTAGGTATATATAGGAGGAAGAAGTACGTCAGTGGCCGCCCGAGGGGCCCACGAGACAGGGGGGCATGCCCTACAAGGGGGGCGCCCTCCTATCTCGTGGCCGCCTCGGCTGCTTCTTGGCTTGCACTCCAAGTCCTCCGGATCACGTTCGTTCCAAAAGTCATGCTCCCGAAGGTTTCATTCTGTTTCGACTCAGTTTGATATTCCTTTTCTTCGAAATACTGAAATAGGCAAAAAAAACAGCAATACGGGCTAGGCCTCCGGTTAGTAGGTTAGTCCCAAAAATGATATAAATGTGTAAAATAAAGCCCATAAACATCCAAAAGGGGTAATATAATAGCATGGAACAATCAAAAATTATAGATACATTGGAGACGTATCAAGCATCCCCAAGCTTAATTCCTGCTCGTCCTCGAGTAGGTAAATGATAAAAAAGAATTTTGATGTGGAATGCTACCTAGCATAATTCTCAATGTAATTTTCTTTATTGTGGCATGAATTTTCAGATCCAAATGATTCAAAATAAAAGTTCATATTGATAAAAGAAATAGTAACACTTCAAGCATACTAATCAAAGTAATCATGTCTTCTCAAAATAACATGGCAAAAGAAAGTTCATCCCTATAAAATCATATAGTTAGGCTATGCTTCATTTTCGTCACACAAAGATGTTCCCAACTTCTATACCCCCGATGACAAGCCAAGCAATTGTTTCATACTTAAATAATCTCAAACTTTTTCAACCTTCACGCAATACATGAGCGTGAGCCATGGATATATCACCATGGGTGGAATAGAATATGATGATGGGGATTGTGTGGAGAAGACA